>NC_084989.1:8841223-8996223 GCF_963691925.1 Scomber scombrus
GCTCGCAAGCCAGCTTCACTGTCAAGATTACTTATTTATAAATTTACAGTTGAATGCTCATTTACAATAATTTGGAGAAACAGTTGCATATGGAAACAGACAGGAAGACAAACTTTACTGGACTAAATAATGAGGTAAAGATTTTTGGTTTATGTCTTCCAAGCAGGACCTACTGTAACTCAACTATCCTTGTGTTTGATCTTGTGTAATATTAAATTACATTCAGTTTATCTGATGATATACTAATGAGTTAATATAAGCTCCAGCACCCTGTAACCCTGAACAGAATGAACAGGTATAGAACATTGATGGATGGACTTATGAGTTAATGCAATGTCCTTATCTCTAATTAAAGATTCATTTCAGAGGACAGTCCATTTAACCTGATATGATTGTGAGAAATGTTATATTTAAATCAAGGTTAAGGCACTAATACATTAATGCAACCCAATGTCAATATCAAATGATTCTAGAAAATTTGGGATTACATTCAATACTAATGTAAAATTATTGCTTTATGAATATAAGCACATGGCATATGGGATGGTTAAGAAAGTTCATAGTCTGAATGCCGTGAACATGCCATGCCTGTTCACCACTCAGAGTTTCTTGCATTGACACTAAATGTTGGCATTGGACAAACATTATGAGTTGAAAAATTGTACAATATGAATGTAACTCCTGGGACAATGGGATGATGGGTTTTGCTTGTCTTGTTGATGAACTGTTCATCATATTCATTAGTGTGTCCCTGGTGTCAATGTCCCCCATTTAAAAACAAAAAAACATTTAGCAAAAACATGAATTCAGGCACATTCATCATATTTGCCTGTTTATCTATAGTCTGGCAAAGGGTACAAATAGACAAATAACCATAATAACACTCACTTTCATTGTGAAGGGCAATTTAGTATCCAATTTGCCCAGGCTGCTTGTCTGCAGTTTGGTAGGAAACTAGAAGAAAAAAAGTACTGAGTGATTTTCAGTGCAAATGTTCCTATCTATGTTACCATCTCTAGTACAATACATTTGCTTTAGGTACATCATAAATTCACAACAAGGCATGACATGTATGGCGTATCAATTTAGTGTGGTGCTGGTGCTTAAATAATCATTGAAATTAGACAATGAACTAAGTGGGCTCTTTAAATTTGACCCCTGTAAATGTGTCTAATGAAGGTTTTTCCTTCAAATGCTGCCTGCTGCCTCCTTTATGAAATGTTATGTTAATCACACTCATTTATTTTCCATTTGAAAATGGGCAGACTTTAATTAAAAGTGTTTGGACTGATAGTCATTACATTTTCAATTAAACACACTGAAGTAAAAATGACAAATGATGATGACAAATTAATCATAAATATATCAGTCACTGAGGAGCACTCACTGGAATATTATAGATAGATAGATAGATAGATAGATAGATAGATAGATAGATAGATAGATAGATAGATAGATAGATAGATAGATAGATAGATAGATAGATAGATAGATAGATAGATAGATAGATAGATAGATAGATAGATAGATAGATAGATAGATAGATAGATAGAGAGATAGAGAGATAGATAGATAGATAGATAGATAGAAGAGTAATAATCAGGTACACAACAAGACAGAGTGACAATGAATATCAATACAATTAATTCATACAATATAAGTGATGAAAGACAATATGTAGTACAATGGTATGTTCACCTGTCACACAAAGGTGAGCTGCAGTGTTATGGTGAACAGAAAGAATGATGTCCTGTATCATTCTTTATGACAGCAGAGCTGAATGAGTCTGTTGGAAAATGAGCTCCTCTGTCTCTGTAGTGTGTCATGGACAGAGTTGGATAGATTGTTCATGATGGAGAACAATTTGTTCAGTGACCTCCTGTTCCTCGACAACTCATATGTCTCTGGGTTTTAACCAATGATAGTTATGGCCTTGTGAATGAGTTTGTTGATCCTGCTAGCACCTTTGGCACTGATGCTGCTCACCCAAGCAGACCATGGTTCTTGTCCTCCTAAAATGTTCCGGTGCTACTGACCACAACATCAGACAAGGAGCTCCCCAGCTGCACAATCTAAGGCTTATCTGACCAATAGTAAGCAACCCAGGAGACATTAGGCACACTGACACCCATCCCGAGCAGCTTGTCACTCAGTAGAAGTGATTACATGGTATTAAAAGCACTGGAAAATCAGAAAAAAATATGATTCTCACAGTGCTACCACTTCCATCTAGGTGAGAGTGAGCTAACATGAAGCCACACCAACATGAAGCTGTTTAGAAAACTGAAGAGGGTCAAGAGAAGATTTCACCAGTGGTCCAATGTGGGCCAGAACAAGTCTCTCTAGTACTTTAATGACATGTGACATTTGGACAACTGGTCTGAAATTGTTGAGGCCAGATGGGCTGACTTTCTTATGTTTTGGTACTTAATTAAAATGTTATCCAAAGAACTGGTCTCCTTTCCTGCATCAGACTCAGGTTGAAGATGTGATGCAGGATACCAGACAGCTGGGTAGCACAGGACTTTAGGTTATCCCTGTGGAGGCTACAGTTGAAGGGATGCAGGCAGGGGTGCTCAGCAGTAGGAGGTGGGAGGGGGGAGCAGGGGTTGAACTGGTGTCTGAGAGTGTGTGACTAGTCCATGTGTGAAGGCCCAGCAGGGAGTCCTCTGCTGAACCTGTTAAAAACATATTCAGCTCATTGGCTATGTCCAGGCTGCATCCCTGCTGTTGGTCTTTGATGTTGAAGCCAGTAATCTGCTTCATACCCAGACCCTGTCTGTGCAAGTCCTTGCACTACCTCAGCCTAACCTGGACTTCTTGCTGTACCCTTTTCAGCTCTATCCTTGTCACCCGACCTGAAGGCTCTCTTCTTTTTATTCAGTAGGTCCTTTAGGTCACAGCTGATTCATGTCTTATTATAGAGAAAACAGCGTACAGTCCTGGATGGGATGGTGATATCCTCACAGAAATGTATGTGGTCAATGATGCAATCATTGATGTTATTTATGTCATCCTCATGTGGTTGGCAGAGCATGTCCCAATCTGTGGTTTCAAAACAGTCCTGCAGAGTCTCACTGGTCTCCTGACTTCACTTCTTCACAGTACGTAATATTTTCCCAAAGTACACTTAGGGCCTGATTTACTAAAGGTCTGCATGTGTAAAAACGTGTGCAAACTTTACATCACCCGCAAAAATGTGCAAGCTGATCTACTAACGCAGCGCACTGAGGTTTGCATCTTTCAACTGTGCAAGATAATACACGCTGTTCATTTAGTACGTTTGCCATAATGAATATGTGATATGGGGCGTTTCAACCCCAGTGTGCAAAATACAGGAAGGAGAAAATGCAAATATGTTATTTAGCACGCGCATTGTGATTTACCAAACCTGAAGGTATTATTTCTGACGCTAACTGCGTCTATAAATAATACCTTTGAAGGGCAGGTATTAACTGGCTGCGCACTGGGCACAGATGACTTTTGTCACAGTGGAGAGGAGGAGACGGAGGCACAATGACAGAATACGCACAGGATGGACTTTTTCTACCTCTGTTAATATTTTTGGAGTGGAATATTTGTGGTTTTA
Source organism: Scomber scombrus (assembly GCF_963691925.1). NCBI lineage: Eukaryota > Metazoa > Chordata > Actinopteri > Scombriformes > Scombridae > Scomber > Scomber scombrus. The sequence continues at coordinate 8,844,813 of NC_084989.1, forward strand.
CTAACAGCTTTGACTTCGTCACAAATACTCTCCCATATGTTGGTTTCTCTGGTAATATTTGTTTTTGTTATAACTCAATATATTTGTTAACCTCTTCTACTAGAACCTGATCACATTTCATTTTGCGCTTGCAGCTTTCTGCTCGTCCAAACTCTCCATAAAGACACGCTAAACCCTCATTTAAATACTGCTGTCTCCACCCTGTTGCACCTGTTTTCTTTTAAGCAGTGAGTAGATCACCCACAAAACGCACGCAAACAAACGCGCAATCTATTGCACTGTGCACGCAATTTAGTACCCACTATTTGGGATCTTAGTAAATCAGGCCCTTAGTCTGTACCTGCACTTAGTGTGTTTGCCTGTTGAAACCGTCTCTTCATCCCATTCGCATCCCACATTGTTCAGTGTAGTCTTCCATCTGCTGGAACAAAGGCATTTTTTGTCTGGGCTCCTGTAATTAAGCATGTTGATCATAGGGTTATGAGTGCTGATCCTCACTCCCTTTGTTTCCTTGGGGTTAGACTGCGGTCAATGCAGTTAATAGCTTTGCAGCTTTAATGTAGTAGCACTGTACAAGCGCGAAGTTGCCACAGTGGAGATCTCCCTGAATGATGTTCAACATGGTCACTGACACAGTTTGCAATTACACAGCAGAGTTAAATGAACAGAGCTCTAACTGAGTTCGATTAAATGTCAGATACATGGTCAACCAGTTTGGTAATGTAGAGGGAAAATATATGTTTACAAGTACTGTGGCATCCAGCTTATTAGGTTTTTGGAGTTACGTTTGGAGCCAGTTTAAAAAATGTAGCACAAGCCCTTGTCCTAGTTTTTAGAGGCCAAATTCAGTTCAGTTACTTATAAACCCACTTTGATACTGGGTCATGTAAATTGCTATCTGCAAAGCTGTCTCTTTGAGTCACGTTGTAACAAAATATGGTGATAAATAATGCAATGGTAATTACATGGAAGATTTAACATGGTGCAGCATGTTGAATATTGCTTGTTGCTCTGTTTTGTTTTGTTTTTAGTCACAATTGAGGCTATTGGGTAGACTGCCATGACATTTGGTATGAATATTAATATCTGCCTCAGAATGAATTGGAGTAACTTTGGTGATCCAGTGACTTTTCCTTTTTTAATGACTGGCATTATCTGGTCAAAAGATAGACTTTGTGTTAATGCTAATTAGGAAATGTTAGCAAGCAATCTCACCAAATCCAACAAACTTTCAGACAGCAGCAGAGCCCAGGCAGCCATAAGCCAAAGGAGGTCAATCTTCAACTTTCTGTAGTGAGTGGGAATTATTAATAGGAGTCAAAGATATATCATCACAAATATTAAGACCAGGATATTGTATGATGCATATTTTTGCACATTTTGTATCCTGAGTTTCAGTGAAGGCTGTGCAGCATTTATGTGAAGAATATATGCACGTCAAAAGCTGCATCCAGCATCCAGTTTAATTGTGAAGGCTTTACGTTTCCTCCATCTACACATATCTTGTGTCTGGTACATGTGCAGTCATTCAAATTTCATATCAGCAGCTCAGGAATTGAGTGAAAGCAGCATTCAGTAGGTCAGATGGGAACACACACACCTATACAGGTGTGCACACACTGCCATATATTTAGTTTTCTTTCTGTTTTTCCATCTGTGCTGGCAACCCCACTGTGTTGTTTGGAGCAGAGACACATCTGGAGGTTTGATGCTGAACTGATCTTAAGCCACGTCAAGCTGAAAAAACAGCATTCACACCATGGGCTGAGCGTGTTGTATACACACATATCTTTGGCAATTTCATCAAAAGGAAGAGTTCTTGTTAAAAGTTCAAATGTCAAAGACTTTCAAATTGTCCTTGATTGATGTGGCTGCTTAGCCCTTTAAAGGTCAGTTCTTCCTGATAGCCCTTGAGGATGAGAAACCTACAGTCACTGTACAGTAACAATGATTATACTGTATGCAGTTAGTCAGCTGAAGCACTCTCCAGTCTGGCTCAAAAATCTGAATGATAAGGTGAAACCTGACAAATTGGATTTGTTTCGCCATTTTCAACTCTCCGACCTAAACATGTGTGCATCCACATTGCTCTGAAACAACTGGAGAGAAGGGAGAATATTTTTACCCAGCTTTGATTTTGAGATTTTGAGTAAAAGGATTATTTTTTATTTGCTTTTTGTCCTCCTTAATTCATTCCAGTGTATGAAATGCCTTATCGTCTCCTTTCAGTAGCTTTCAATCCCTCACAGTAATTTCCGTCCGAGTGTGAGGAAAATCCTAACAATGAATCAAAACCAGTGGGAAGCAAGGTCCTTTCAGCAAAACATCTGGCCAGCATCCCAACATTAAGAACCAGGCGCTAACCCTCTCTGCAAAGTCAACACATTGTTGATACCCTAAGGTGGAAACTGACCAAATTAACAACTCCAGGAACTCTGCACACACTCAACAATCAACACACATAATCAAAACTACTCAGCACAGTATCATTTATAATATAATCAAAAAGCTGCTCTGCTCAAAGATCTTGGGACAACAAAAAACTGGATGGTGTCTTTTTCCATTTTGGCATCTAATACACTGTCTTGCTGTAATATCCTACTGTAATGTCCAACCATTTAACCATTAATCAATCTTCAATGCAACTTTGCCTCCAAACAAAAAATAAAGAGAGGTGTTGGGGTTTTGATGCCTTAAATTACTGTTAGGTTACCTCGGTGTGTTGGGAAGTGTTTTTGGCTCATTTTTTGGGCTCATTTATCAGGTATTTGTTTATTTTTTAAAAGACACAATAAAGAAAATATCTGGGAACTTATGTTATACTGCATATAATTTTCATATTACATTAGATAATTATGAGAGTAGTTTAAGGAACTCCAATGCTTATATAGAATCATATTTACAAATATGCTTTGCTGTAAAAATGTTCTATAGATTAACTGGATGCTGCATTTTGTTCTTTTTTCACTTTCTTTTGCAACAAACATACAGTAAGTCTTGCATGGAAACATACAATCCAAAAAATTTAAACTACTCTGTTAGGGTTTTTTTTAAGGAAATGGGTAAAAATAAATAAAGATTCCCACAGAATCCCAAAACCGATGTCAGAAGTATGATGAACGACACCTCAGGTGACAGCAGAGGACATCTAAGATCTACAGCAGCATCAGACAGACAGCCTCCTAATCTAAATGCTGCACAGTTGACAGAGTGTGAGTGTGTTTCTGGGGTTATCAAGTGGTCTCCTCCCATCACTGATGCATACTTGACATGTCAGGAACTCGACAGTGATATCTTGTTGGAGCAAAAACAACTGCCCTCTGTGCCAAATATGGTGAGAGATGCTTCCACTATCCTGAACTGAAACCTTTACCCTAGTTTGTCAAATTCTAGCCTAACAACTAAAGACTGATTAGACAATTACATCAACTCTCATTTTACAGAAGCTAAACAAATATACCTAAATCCACGTGCAAATTACGTTTTAGGTCACTCAAAATTGACCTTTTGGAAAACTGGGTTAAGATGTTCAGGAACTAAGTTTTCAGTTCATGTACAGTATATAAGGATGTTTTTTGGCATGTCAACTATCTCCTTTGTTTTTGTGCAATGGTTGACGTGGCCAAAATAGTGCTCGAATACAGGACTTTTTATATGTTCAGTTACTCTTCCACTATATTGAGGAACCAGCATCAGAATGTGCTATGGAGGTCACTGCTACATAATCCAACACTCTACCTTTGATATTGAGCAATAACTCCACTTCGCTGTCACACTAAATTCCCAGTGTCCTTGACGCATCATTGCAGGTACCCTAACAGAAATACCTTTTTTCAGGCCCATCTTCCTTCAAATGAATGTCTTATATGGACAGGATTTATTTTTTTTTGAGAATGAAGGAAGAAAAAACTCATTTTCAAAAACACCCAGATACAGGTGGACTAGGCCTAAATCATGAATTGCTACTCATCATTGTGAACAATGACAACACGCAAGACTGCAAGCACTGACAGCTTGAAAAGAGCAGACACACACACAGAGTCCTGACCCCTGTCATAGACTGCTGACCTGTCCGGGTCCTGTAAATCCCTTTCGATTCCATCTGCCCCTGACCCTGAGCGGTATAAGCGGATGTAGAAAATGGATTGTTAGATGAGGGGAACATAAGCACAGCACCCATTTTGATACACAGAAATACACACATGTACACACACATACACCAAAAAAATAAAGAAGACCCAAGGCATTTCTGGGCTGCAAATGTAATAATGTCAAGTGGTGCTTGGCCTTGCATAAAAACTAAGACTATCCAGGATTTGCTGTGTGTTTATTTATGTGTGTAGCATATTGTGTTGAAATGCATCACATCCTACAGACAAGCAATGAACTAACAATTTGTTCTTGTTAGTTCATTTCCTCCCACTGAAATAAAGATCTTATTGCATATATTTGATCCCTTCTCTGCTCATCTCATCAGCCTTTTGTTTGTTGTTGTATCCCTTGGGTGTCTTCAGTCCTCCATCTTCCCTTAAATGAGTGCCTCATCTCTGGCAACATTTCCAAGAAAGCTTCTTTAAAAGCTCTGGGAAGCCTTCACACACACAGAGGCGGTTTCATGGTTGACAGAGGAATACAAACACACATATACACATCACAGGGAGTGTATCCCATTCAATTTATTTATCTTCTTCTTCTTTCATTTTACCGTGCATGTCATTTATTTCAGTACAAAGAGGAGTCACAGGGATTCATATGTAAGTCAGTAATTTTTCTCAAAAAGAAAGCTCTATGATATTTTCCCTGGTTTATTTACATGGAGGTTATTATTAAGGCTCTACCTCAATGTGTCGCCCTCTATTTGCATTGAGGCTATAGCTTGTAATGCATTATGTAGTATAATGTCATTGCGTCGGAAGGGAAATGAAATGGGGATGTTTGCATCAGCTTGAGCTCTCTGCACCTATTCTACCGGGATTTTGTGTCCTTTAAAGAATATTAGTTTTACTAGGTGGACATAAAGTGAAGAGTGATTGTAACGGGTGGGGGAGGGCTATGGCATTAAAAAAAAAGCTGCAAGGTGAATTAAAAACAAGCAGTCCACTCTGTGATAGTGAATTGAACGAGTGCTGCAAAGCAAAAACAGGTTGATTGTCAAGATTCATTTGTTTCCACCACCAATGTAATTTAGGTCTAGTTAAGTTTAGGCAGCCAAAACTAATTAACTAAGGTCAGAGAACGACTGTGGTTATGATTCAGAGAATTTAAGACCTGATCTTCCCTCCCTAATCCTGAGAGCTGAGTGATGACACGGCCTTCAGGTAAGAGATCCAGTACCTGATAGAGTGTAGCATTAACACCAACCTTGACCACAAAGAAGACAACTGGCAGAGGGAAGATCAAGGAGCCTAAATCTAGAGAAAGCCAGATCACCAATAGGATAATGGTGTAAGGAGGAAACAGCTCAAAGTTCCTGTGTCGGCTTTGACACCACAGCTGATATGCATCTCTTAAAAAATGTATATACATATCAGGGCAATGGTGCTGATGTGTTTAAAATGTGCGTAAAAACATTTAATGAAATTCAACCAATACTTCTGTGAGGTATTTCAGTCTGGACCCAAGCAGTGGATTGACTGTCCAACCAATAATCATCCTTAGAGACAACTTGCTAAAAATGAAATGTCCATAATACATTACTTCATATTACTGAAATAAACTTCTTCTTGTATAACAGTTTACTTGTGCAACAGTCCATTTATTACTGTAGTCTATATACAGTCCAGACTGTAAGTATCTGGACCATTACACATGTCTTATTCCTCTGGCTGTGTGCTTTATTTGAAATCAAATAATGAATACTACATTAAAGTGCCAAGTGTCCACAAAAAATGTTGTCGTATGTCATATTTGACTGTTTATTGCCTGTTTCAAGTTAGTTTAACCAGTTGATATAACATAGCAGGTGTGGGTGGGGTGGTCTAGGATTTTTATGGTATAGTGTGCTATGCATTTCCTGGCAGTCCAATCTAATTCAGTGCAACAGAACATCTGTGATTTGTCATCATGATAATCCCAGTGATATATATTACAGTATTTATGTCAAAATAAAGATCACACGCTGGAGAAATATGTAATGTTTTAATGCAAAAGAGCACATATCCATGTGAAGACCAATTGAACAGTTTTAACTTCTATTATCACAAATCATTTTCATCATCTTCAGATATTATTCCAGCACCATAAGTCCCTTTTATCACAAGCTTAGTGTTCTAAAAATCTCATAATATACAATGTCGTGTTGGACTCATAATAACACTGAGTCATAATCTTTCTGGCAAATCTCCCTATTCACAACACAATAATCCCCACAGCTCTAGATTGAAGCAACATGAACGATGATGTTTTAAATCATTGGATTAAAGAGTAGTGCCGTTCCTCTGATCCCCGCGGGTGTAATGGACGTCTCCGTCATGACGTTTTGGAAAAATGAGCAACAAGGATCGACCTTCGGAAGAATCCTATAAACTAAAACATGTTCGGTGTCCAGATGTTTCCACGCACTTTGTTTATTTCTCTGTGTGAACAGCATGGAGCAAAAGCTCAAGGGGCTACAGAGAGGGTCCCTGGAGTTCTACTGCAGACATATGTCTACACCACATCTCTTTAGAGTGTCTGTAGCTGCTATTTGTGTAGTTTCTCCTCTTGTGAAATGTGTTTAAAATATACATCTCTCTTGTAGTTGTTGCATGCTGTCATACAGCCCTCTCTCTCTGCCAGCAGACCTTTAAGGCATAGCACGCATTTTTTTCGGAAGTGGGGTTGTATGAGGTTCTTATCCATGGTCAACGCCTGCAGTACTGCTGTGGACGGGTCCAGCAGCCAAATGTATTTTAGCAAGTTAAAAAAAAGGGCCACTTAAAGAAATGAGTATCAGTTTAAGTGTGGGCTATAGAATATTTTCACTTCTTCACCTTGCCATCAACCCTTTCCTTTGGCACTACATTTTCTCAACCGTACAAATTCCACACTCAGCTGTTTGGATCAGAAAGTGCTGTTGTGCTGTAATACAGTGCATGGCATGGGTAGTAAGGATTGATTTTTTAAGGTGGGCCTTTAAGTGACTAAAATACGTTTTGCTGCTGTCCCCATCCACAGCAGTCCGTTGCTTAGCTTCCGTGGCCGTACTTCTGCTTGCTTCTCTAAACTGAGGGGGTGCCAACCCAGATCTACTGCAGGTAATGCACTGAATATGGATAAGCACCTCATACAACCCCACTCCAAAAAAATGCAAGCTATCAATTTAAGTATGGACACACAGCAGAAGTCACAATCAGGGAACTGACATGAAGGTCAAACATTCTGCGGAACGAAGACAAATTACAGAGACAGCTAGAGATGGTATCTTCAATATAGTGTTAAATAGAAAAAGGGAAAACATTTGTTTAAAAAATATATCTGTTGTAGCCTGTGTGTATCCAAATAACATTATATGAAGCTGCAGTTTAATCCACAGTCGATGTCCAAACCTCAGAGTTTATCTTAAATATCACATTTTAAAACTGTCTTTTACATCTTCCAGTTAAAAGGTAATTTTATCTTTTGACAGATAGTGAGATGAAGCTATTTTCTGGGAAACTGCTAATGTCAAACTGAATTAACTGATTTAGGAATGATAAAGAATTGTGTGTGTGTAATTTTGAATGAATGTGGCCCAATTATATGTTTTTTATATGTACATGTACAAGTCCACTGTGTCTAATTTACTGTATTTGTTTTGGGTTAGGGTTTTATTAGTTGTATTATTGCAGTATTATTAGAAGTATTATTGTAAGAATATCCACCCCTGGGTTTTCCCATTGTTGCACTTTCCTTCCTTTTACCACTCCAGTCTACTACTATTTAAAAACAGCATTATGTGAAACTAGCGCACAATGTGGCCACATGAACTGTACATACATAAACTCACACCAACACAGCCCCATAAGACCTCCGTGGCAGGAGAGGAGCAGACAACAGACTGCTTGGGACCCCTGAGGACGATCCATGGGGATCCATTGTATTCCTCTAATTTCGTCATCCACAGGCAGGATGCAGGACAGTGGTCAAACCAAACAGCATTATCTGTGTGTATAAACAACAAATCTCCACAGGACCTTAAGCCCAAACACTAGATAACGCCAAACATCCTTCCCAAGAACTGTAATACTGTAGGGAGAGGGGGGGCAGGGGGGTATGGAAGTGTCTAAATAAATTAGGATCCAGTTTAGGACACTTAAAGTCCTGCAAATCTGTGGCATGTTATAGAAAACTTTCATAATTATTGTGTTTGGAACATTTGAAATGTGGCTTGGTGCATACTGCAGCTGTAAATAACATAATAATGACACCAGATATGAGTCATAATACGGTTTCATTGTTGCAGTGAGTATTTGGTGAAGTCAGAAGGCAGATGCTGTTGTGAGCATTATTGTGGGGTCACATGAGTATTAACACCCCAATAAGCTCAGTGTAATCACTCACTCACTAGTTATTTGTATTTGCCTCAGTTCTGTCTGACTGCACGTTGACCTGTCAAAAATAACAGAACTCACCAATGTTCAGCCAGTTTCAGAAAGTGGAGGTTGACTTACCATTCAAGAAGTAGTTCTCTAACAAGCAACAGAGTAGAAGTTATGTTAGGTATGTCTTGTCTGCTTTTGTCTGCTTTTGTCAAAAAAAAACATCTAAGTAAAATTCTCCTTGCCCGTTCTGGGCTGGCATTTTATGAGGATACTTCTTGGAACCACACAGAGAAGGAGGCAGGAGCCTCATTTACTGAATCATACATTAGGCCTCTTGTCCTGAAGCAATTGTGATTTGTCCCCCAACAGGAAAAGTCTGGGCCAGCAAGGTACACCGGCTCCTGTGATCGTCTTAATTGTGTCTCTTAACACCAACAGAGGTCCAATTTCACACAATCCTAGAACATGAATGACAGTCCCCATCTCGGTTTTATATCTAGGACACAAAAGTACTTCTGCTCATCCTGTTTAGTCTTTCTGGTGTAAAATAAGTTCTGTGGAGGATATTAAACTGTACGACTATTATAAGAAAAAGACTGTGCCTCCCTACAAATCTATTCCATCTATTTACCATCTGTAGAACAGACATTAGGGCTGTCAAAGTTAATGGCTATTTTGAATGACAAGTTCAGCTTCAAAGCCCTGTCAGAAGAGTCTGCTGACAAGACCAAAATTAATTTTTTAGTTACTGTCGATGTGAACTCAGTTACCACCAGAACACATCTAGTCTAAAACACGTTAGTTAGGGAAACACACAGCTAACATTTATGCTAATGCATCTGCCTTGTTAGCCCCGAATCATCCTGCTTGCAGAACACCACGCTTGATTGAGTGCGAGTAAAACCCATGAACAAACCAACAAGCAGCAAGCTTTCAACAACAAAACATGTGTGTCTACAGCCTGCAGGCCAGTTAACATTTTGGGTATGTGTGAAATAATTTGGATCGCATCCGACAACTGCGCTTGAATTGCCATCGAGAGCAACCACCGTATCGAAGATAAACAAACTGTATGATGACCAAAGAGCAAATGTAATTTTCTTTTTTATACTCCCTCTCCACTGTTTCCTGCTCAATTTATTTGTTTTCTTTTGTATTATCCTGTTTATCCCATAGCACGAGGGGATGTTTTTGTGAGTCTTTATTTTTCCAATGTGAGGTTGGACACAATTACATCCAGGGAGTAATCTTTCACCAACACTGAAGTAATGGAACATTTAGCTGGCTAAAGCGCCTTTTTGTTGCCTGGTGAGCTTGAGTTTGCCTTGGGCATATTTTTAAAAAACTAAATGTTCCACCTGAGAGTTTCTTACCATATGTGTCACTGTTTTGTGATGTTAATTGATTTCCATCACGAAATTCATACATTTAAATAAAGCAAGCATATCGTATCCACTTCCAGCACTTGATAAGTGTATTAACACTTGAAAAATTTCTCTTTACAGTTAATATTAACAGAAAGAAAATGTGTGATTAATTGCGATTAACTATGGGCAGTCATGGGATTGTAATGAGTTTAGGCATCCTCCCTGTGGTGTACAAATGTCGTGTCTAGCCTGTAAATACTTAAAGACGTGTTTGGAGAAGAGTAACTGTGGACCTCAAACACTGAAAGGAACAAAGTGACTCATTCTTATGCAGGTTGCTAAATGTATGGACACCTGACCTGAACCACATCATCATAATCCCATCACGGAGCGCAGCAGGGAGAGAGGGATTATAGTGAAAGGAGGTTTGTTTATATAACCTCGCTGCATCCTGGAGATATCTCAGTCCAGATTCTAGAGAGGTTGTTTATGAGGGGATGTGAGGGACTCCTGCTGTCATCTTGGGTTTGTTTTGTCATTCACCTGTTTGTCTGTCCAGTCCCTACAGGTGGTCATCAGCAAAACTGGGAACACCTGGGGCCCAGTGTACACATATTATAAATTGGTGGCTGCAGCTAACAGCTCTCTCTCTCTCTCTCTAATTCTCCCCACAGGCACCTGTTTTAATTTTGGTTATGTTGCCTGAGTTTCTTTTCCTGCACCTTACAAAATGCACATATCCTTCACCACACACCACTGACTCTACTGACATCCACACGCCATTATTTAGTTAAATATTTAGTAAAGCTCTTAATCGTTTGTGAGTTTCAGCCCTCCATGTATCCATGTAGCCTCTGAAAAAAATAATGCTTAATCTTAAAAGCAATCTATCTCTATTTGAGAAACACTGGAGTGACTGCAGTGGGAAAAAAAAATCTTGATGGAAAAAGTGTGATGATATGCAACAACAAATAATACACCTGCACTGGAGATTAGATGTGAGAAAGGGAAGGAGAAGATATGAAGATGGGAGGGATCTAGCAGGTTTTCTGATACTATCAAGTATTCACGTATTTAAAATTTCTGGTGTGGTGTTAGAAGCAGGAGGGAGCAAATTTAACGGCAGCTAATTGGCTCAGAAGAATGTCAGGCAGGAAAACAGTATTTATGAGGTGATCAGAACAGAACGTGTGTTACTCTAAATTTAAAAATATTGAAAGGAAGAGAAGCAGGGAAATATTTAAAGGGACAGGAAGCAAATGTGAAGTATAAACACATGAATTCAACTTTTTCTAAGCTTCAGACCTGCCAAAATACTTCTAAACTGATTACAGTCTTGCACCATTTTCCTGCTAAAATACAAGATCAAATTAAAGCACATACCTAATCATTATATATATATAAGAGCAAGAAATATTATTTTTCCTCAACAAAAAATCTTCCCCATAAAAGTTTTCCTAATTATTTGTTGCACATGGATTTTCATTTCTAACATGACTGAGATAAAACTGTGGGAATTGGAGTGAGCAAATCCTAAATCCAAATCCTTCCTACAGTAAATCATCCACAGAGCATCCATTCGCCAAGACAGAAGCTCTTTGAATGTTATCAGTGCTGATATGAAATGCTAAAATGTCTGTTTATTGTACGGGGAATAATAAAATGCACAATTCAAATAAAACTGCTTTGCTGCAAAGTATGAAGAATATGGGAGTCTGTAGTTATATCAGGAGCAGTCGTCGCTTACTTCTTTCGAGATAACTCACCAGGACCAAAATCACAAAAAAGGAAGCAGAAATCCTGTTGAATCAGATTCTTCAACACATACTTTTACTATAAAAAGATGAAAATTGCGGAAAGACTACAGCAGTGTTTACCATTTACTCGCTTGTTGAGGTTTAAAATGATAAATGGACCTTAAAACAAGGATGAAAGATAAACATGACTGTGTCAGCAACAAGAGGTCGATGGCAGTGGCGACTTTTGGCCCTCGGAGAATTTGCGTCATGCCTTCAGACATTATTACTCAAATGGACGGGGAAAGTCCAATCAACATGCTGGAAAAAGGAAGCTGTGTTTATCCAACAGTATGTTGTTGGCCTTCAGCTGTATTTTTCCACTCTTATTTCCTGTTCCCAACACGATAAAGAGGATTTTATGCTGAACCCTGTCCATAAAAGCAGTCTGCAGTGACTAAGGTCTGTTATGATGTGAAAGGCAAAGTGAGGGCAAGAAGCTTTCCATTTTCTGTTATTGTTGAAAGCAGCTCAAGGCCACTGTCATAGTGCTCAGTCCATGCAGTGAGCTTAAGTGATGGTACAGATGTTGTATATGTTTCTCAGAAATGCGCAAACTGTAAGTAGCTCTGATACAAACTAACCTGACTCTGAATGTCAGTGTGTAAGTGAATTCACACTTGGATGTTGATTGTGCAGCCTTGTGAATCCATGTGAAAATTTCCAGGCTGTTCATTGTTTATGCACATCTTCACATTTTAACTTTAAGAGGATAAAAACTGCTGCTGAGGATAAAAATGAAACGAGATTAAAGCAGCTTCCTAAAAGCTTCATAAATCGTTCTGTTGGCATCAGAAAGTGGATTCATGGAAGCAATGATACGTCCTTAAAACTACGCGGAAAAAAACAAAACACCACTGAGACAGTTTTAGAGGCCACGGGATGAGGAAGAGATGACATTTGTGTTCACGAAATCACAAACGTCTCTCAGATATTGCCACTTAAATGTGACTCATCGCAGAACTAAATGACTATGTTAAATTATAGCTCTCATATGTATTCATGTTAATTGCAGGAACACAGCCGAGAAAAGACATTTACATGCTGAGATCGATTAAATACAACAACACCAGATGTTGAGGTGGCAGACATTTATTGAGGCTCTGGGGGGCAAGAAAAAGAAAAATGTATCAGGCAATTTACATAATTTGAAAATAGTGTACAGTAAGGGTACCTTTTGTTTCAAGGGCAAATGGAGGAGCTGGAAGCGACAGAATGTAGATAAATATCCTGATTGTGAGAAACATGAACTGTGGAAATGGGTATTATCTGTCATTGTCACTCATTCCTTGATGTGTAATTATTTATTTATTTTTGAACTTATTTTTTATTCAAAAAACAAAAACTACATACATTAAAACATATGAGATGGAAAATAAAAATATAAACCCAACAAAAAGAGGTGGTTAGAGTCTTGGTATTGCCTGTATCAATGGTGACCATCTTTCAACAAATATGTCTATTTTCAGTTGTAGTCTTGCTGTGTTTTTTTCCATGATAAAAACATTTTTTACTCTGTCTGTCCACTGTGTTATGCTGGGGGGCTGTGGCTTCAGCTAAGAAACTTTTATCATTTTCTTTGCCATTAAAAGCAGAATTCTTAGTAATGTCTTCAGGTTTTTATATGTCATGTTGTCAGGAACTATACCCAGTATGTAAAGTGCTGGGTCTAAATTTATACCCAAAATTTGTTTAATTTTCTTTTGGACTTTTTTCCAGAACTCCAAAAGTTTTGGGCAGTCCCAGAAAATGTGAGTAAAATCCCCCACTGCTCCACACCCCCTCCAGCACAGCCCAGATGTATCACTATATTTTGAGGTGATAAATGGAGTTTTAATATATCGCATTTTCACCTTCCAATCAAATTCCCTCCATGCAGGGCTGTTAGTAAGTTTATGTCCAGCTTTAAATGTATCCTTCCATTCCTCATCTGTAATTATTATATTTGTTTCCAGTTCCCATTTTTCTTTAACATCCCTATTTTCATCCTTAGACGCATGTTGCAATGCTTTATGCCCTTTTTTTTTTTACTTCCTCTGTGAATGCAATTAGCAGTTCCTCCAATTTGGACGATGTCTTACAAATATTCTCCCATTCCTGGTGTTTCTTCAGGTAATGTCTTAATTGTAGGAATTTGTAATGGCCATGAGCCGGTAGATTAAATTCCTGTCTGTGTAATTATTTTTATAATTAATTTTACAGTGTTGACAAATGAAGATGGTCCAGATTTACAGTTTGACTGCCTGTTGTCTTCTCTGAGTTTGCTCAATAATTCAAGGTGCTGTCCTGCCTTCACACTGTGTCAGAGAGGGAAAGTAGATATTTCTTTGTCATGAACACTGTAAAGCCATTTAGCTGTCAGGTTTGGTTCAGTGGGAAAATACATGATGCAAATGTACACCTTCGGAGCAGCTATGGGATAAAGAACCACATATTTAATTGATGTTTTTGGTGTAGATATGTTATTTGTACCCTCATTTCATTTGTATTATAATTGTTTTTTTATGTATTTGTATTTTCAGAAATATTTAAGGTCAGCAGCTCAGTTCACAGTCCTTGACCTGTCTGCAAAACAGTGTTGAGTACTTTCTGTCTTTTTCTCCCACAGATGTTCACTAAAGCAAACACACAGTGAAAGAGAACTAGAAAGGATCCCAGCTGTGGAGACAAAAAATAAAAGGGAATGTGGCTTTCTGCCAACAACCATCATCCATAACAACCCATGATATCTTCCATTACGAAATCATCCATGTGTTCAATTATTTTGTATTATTGGCTCCTTGCAACCACTTTAGCATTTGCTTTGCTGAGTAACAATGGATGATTTAGCATAAAGTGACAGTGATGATCTTGAATGGATTACTTTGATGTCTTTGTTTTGATCATTTAATGGAACAGTGTCCAAGAAATGTGAGGGATTGCTTTGCTTTTGTGGACGTGCATGTGATATGATGCCTGAAAACTACACACACACACACACACACACACACACACACACACACACACACACACACACACACACACACACACACACACACACACACACACACACACACGTCTATGCATTTGTTGGCCATGGGAGCACCTCTCCTGAGGGTTTTCACAGTAATCCTCTCAGTATCCATTCAATCAATGCCATTACCTGCAAAACCCACGACCACGTGTCCTGCATGTCACTCAAACTAAGTTGCAGTGGGAAGTTCGTTGGTTGCCATGGTGAATGACAGCACTCAGGGATGGATTTCTGTCTGACTGACAGCTCTTCAGGCAAAGAGGACTCCAGCCACTATTGTGTGCCCCTGAACTGAAACTGACATGATTTAATTTAAACGATTAATTTACAAATAGACATATTCAGTAACCTATTTTATTTCAGGTCACAGTGGTGGTCTAAATTATGGTGTGTGATGGCAGCTGTTGACATAGTACAGGTTTTTCCAATAATACTTAAGGCATAGTTTAACATTTTGCTCATTTTTTAATTGCTGTACTCCACCTTGTTTAAAAATCCTGCATAGTTTTACTAAGATATTAAAAAACCTAATTACTTATTTCTTCTTCCACTAATAGGCACAGAAACACTCAGCTAGTGCATGAAGACATTTCTATTAAAATAATCTTCCCGACAGAGAAAATTAGATATAAAACCCACAGATTTATTATTCCCTCTGCACCTATTATAAGAAAACACATCATATTGTAAAAAAAATCACTTCAAAACATTATCTGTTTTATGCATACAGAAACAAATGTACTCCATACCAGTGTTTTTCGATGCAAAACCACTGTGAGAATATTTTAACATTCAAACACTTCTACTGCAGGAATGTGTTGAATTTCAATTTTCGCCATGGCATTTGAGATATCCTGGAGGGACAGATTCACCTTCCACAACTTTACCCTCTGTGACACTTGATTGTATCTCCTCCTCCCGGCGTTGATGGCTCAATAGAAAGGGTTGCCAGTTATACAGACAGACTCCCTGAGGGGAGGGGGGGATGTGTTGGTCTGTGGGAGAGATGGAACTAGTGCTCCTTGGGGGTTTCATTCCTTCACTCTCACCAGGCTAATATGCACACCTCCAGGTGATGTTCTACCTGCTCTCACGTGCATTCACACCACATTTGTTTCATCATATAGACTGTGTTTTGCATGTGTTTTTGTATACTGTGAGTTCTCGGAGGTCAGGGCAACCTGTTCTGTGTGTGTGACACATGATACGCATAGCAGACTGTCTGTCAAAGCAGCCCTTAAAGCCTTCATAAAGATACTAAATGAAAACGCCACAGGGTGCTGCTTGCATATTGATTTTAACTCATGATGACACTGATACATGCACACGCACACACACACACACACACACACACACACACACACACACACACACACACACACACACACACACACACACACACACACACACACCAAGACCTACTACATCTAAAAGCAACAGAACAGATAGTCTGTTTTATACAAGTTCAAGTGGACTGTTTCGCTTTGATTTCAACTACAACGCGCTTTCATTTAATGTGCCAACTGGATGGAAAGAAAACCTTTGTTTGTGTATTAAAAAAGCTTTCAAGTAGAAGTAGAATTTTTGCTTCACAACTGCTGCTGGTTCATTCTGCAAAACACGTTTTAAATAAATACATGCACTTCTGTCAGGCTACAATTGCTCTGGAAAAAACCCCAGCTACTGTTTGAAGAGCTTTCTGAGCGCACTTACACACACTTACACACACACACACACACACACACACACACACACACACACACACACACACACACACACACACACACACACACACACACACACACACAAACACACACACACACACACGCAGACACTAAGTGGTATTTAACATCATATAGTGACTGTTTCACTCTATAACTGCTCTGGTTGCTTGGTAACAGGCGTTTAATGAGGTTTTTATTGGACGGTAATTAGACAGGCAGCACCCAAAGAAGTGACAGTTGGACGTGTAGTTTTCTCTGAATCTTCACCTTAACGTTAGGCTCCATATATGATGACGATGATGTGGTTTGCCCTGTGCTCCACTAGACTTCACTTACTAAATCATTTATTAGTCCCTTGCACAACTATGAACTGTCATTTTTTGCAGTTCTGGTCCTAGAATAAGGAAAAACACAACTATTGTATATAAATGACGTTGAAAGAATGAATCAATTCATAAAAGCTTTGACATTTGATGTCCTCAAAGGGCTGCTGTCAGCTATGTCAGCACACAGCATAATTCTGCCATAACGCGTGATGCATTTTATGTGTGCAGCAGCAGCATTCAACATTCAAACTTTATTAACAAAAAAATCCATCAACGAGGAAAAATGTGGGCAAAGATTTTTTGAAATGTTTTCCGTGTGTGTGTGTTTGTGTGTGTGTATGTGTGTGTGTATGTGTGTGTGTGTGTGTGTGTGTGTGTGCATTGAACACTGTACTTTTTATGACATAAAACAAACAATTGCACAGTAATTACATCAATCATGACAGGATAACTAATCCAGCTATTTCTATGTGATACTGGAAGAACTCTACTAAACAGATTGTTCAGGGGGGGAAAAATCCTTTTGATCGGATGAAAGAATTTCATCTTTAGATCTTGGAACACCCGACTCTCTGTGACTCCCCTTTTCTGTATAAACAACCTGAAGAAGTACACCTTGGTGGTAAATTGTAAGAGAACATTGATAAAAATGTTAAAAAGGACTCTCCAGGGTTTTCATCATCAGCCTCCACTTTCTATTTTTACCTGTTCAACCCCATCCTTCACTGGGAGGTTATGTAACAGAGACTGAAGCAATCTTCTTAAAGTTTCTCCTCAACTGAGAAAAACCCCTCCTCAAAGCTGGAAGTAACAGCCTTATGTGGTGCAATGGGATTATTTTCCTGGGTTCAGCATGACTCGTCTGAATCCATGTCCTCCCTCAGATACTATTTCTGTCTCCCGCCCCTGATCCAGTCTGTCCTGAAGCCAGATGAAGAAAGGTAAGTGTGTGTGTGTGTGTGTGTGTGTGTGTGTGTGTGTGTGTGTGTGTGTGTGTGTGTGTGTGTGTGTGTGTGTGTGTGTGTGTGTGTGTGTGTGTGTGTGTGTGTGTGTGTGTATGAATGAATTACTTATTTAGCAACGTGCTAATAAATGTGACTTTTGAATCTGCAGCGTGTGTCAAGGTGTAATTAATAAAGCTCCATACAACAGGAGATACAGGCGCTGATGATGTCATGGGAAATCCTGTTTGGAGACAGTTCATCTGGTTGACTGGTGCATTGTGGGAGGTCACAGTAGGCAAAATGACGTGTAGGCTGTGTAATACAGAAAGTACGTAACACAGTATAACGTGTGTGACTGATAAGTGCATGTTATGTGAATGCACGTGAGATTTATTTTTATTTTATTCAAACTGATGATTGTGTGTGTGTGTGTGTGTGTGTGTGTGTGTGTGTGTGTGTGTGTGTGTGTGTGTGTGTGTGTGTGTGTGTGTGTGTGTGTGTGTGTGTGTGTGTGTGTGTGTGAGGGAGCATGCGTGTACAAGTGTGAGAATGGGTGTAAACAGGAAAACAGAGCTGAAGGGAACTCTGCTTTTAGAAAAAGGCTCCTTTGAATCCACTTTTGTACTCGCAGCAGCAGGATGCAACACCCAAAATACGACAAGGCACAAACACGTCACCGGAAAAGTGAAACTGACTTCTGAGGTTACAACCACTGCACTGATGCTTCTCCATTTAAAAAAAAAAAAGATTAAACACTTCCTACTCACAACTTTTATGTCACCAGTGATCTTTCTTACATATTTTCTTATAGTGATCCTGTAGTTCTGAGCGTTCTTTCATCATTATATGCTGGCTAACTTAGCATACAAAGTGAAATATCTTCATTCTTCCTTATATGTATTTTTGGAGGAAAGTAAGCTGTATAAGTGATTCTATGAAAAACCCTTATTTCCATAAGCTGCCATCCCTGCATTAAGATTTGACAGACAGATGCAAGTCTTGCAGTAAATTTAATAGCGAAAGGTAACAATGCATAACGGTGCCTCTGCTATGTAGATTTATGCACTAATATCCAACCATTCCCATGCACCAGGGAACTTCTTCCTACTAAAGCAACTACCCAACAGCAACTATAAAAGCAGGATATATTCTCAGCTGAGCGATTATGGTGTCACATCAACACGGCGAAGG
Source organism: Scomber scombrus (assembly GCF_963691925.1). NCBI lineage: Eukaryota > Metazoa > Chordata > Actinopteri > Scombriformes > Scombridae > Scomber > Scomber scombrus. The sequence goes on from NC_084989.1 coordinate 8,863,675, forward strand.
AGTGACAAGATGGACACTCGCTCACGCTTCTGCGAACTCCAAACATCTGACAGACTGTAAATCTGTCAGGAGAGGATTTAATACAGTTTTCTCTCAAACTGACAGGAAGTCTGCATAAGCCCGGTATATTTGTCTTTAGCGTCTTCTCTCCCATCCACTTCCGATTCCTACATCTGTGATGACCCACTTTTCAAGTAGGAATCATTAAAACTAAACTTCATCTCATCTCATTTTCGAGAGTTTGACAAATTGGGATTTACAAATTCAGCTTTTACATTTACATGCATGCAGACTTTGCTTTCAGCTCTAATGGGATGCAGAAACAAAACAGCAAATCATGCTGTCATTATAATATTCATCTGAAACTGAATCAATAGACATTATGGGTTCCTGCCGAGCAGAGAGGTTTATATGAGTTACTTTATCAAACTCCTTCACATCTTTTCTGTGGGGGATAATGAATAAAAAGTGATAACAGCAGCAAAATCGACCCTAAAGCAAGTTTAAAAAGATGATGTTGTAAAGAATAAATGTTGAAATAGAGCCAGACAAACTGCTGGAAGAAGTCCCCAGAGCATGTTAATGATGCTGTTGGAAAACTGATGCAAGATGTTGCAAAAGTTGGAATAAAGTCCAAAAGTGGACCCACTATTGCAAAGATATCTGTTCTCATCTCGAGGCAAAAATGAGTTTAGTAATGGCTTCTCGGATTGAGCATACTGTGCGTGTAAGTGTGTGTGTGAGGGAGTGTGTGTGTGTGTGTGTATGTGTGTGTGTGTGCGTGTGCGTGTGTGACACAGTCCAGCTGCATGGTGATCTGGCCAGCAGCGAGGGAGTTGGACAGACCAGGGCAAACGGATCACTGGGGAAAAGGAGAAGGGAGGAGGAGGTGGGGGAGGCAGGGGAGAGGGGGAAGAAAAATATGAGAAAGGTGAAGGCAGGAAAGAGGATTATAGAGGGATAAAAAGAAAATGTCAACACTGGGTGATGAGGAACAAGTACACTGCCAAATCACACTAACTACAATTTTGGTCAGAACTGAATAATGACTGAAATAAAGCTTTTAAATGTTTGTTTTATCTTGTGACAAAAGTCTAAATTCAGTCTTGCTCTACCTTAGAGAAAAGACGATGTAAAAACTGCAATAACGACAAAATCTCACCAAAAACTGAATCATTATGCAGTAAGTGAAGTTACAGCACTCTGTGGCAGCCCTCCAACCTTTTAATGAATGATCTGTGAATACTGTAGTGTAGCCCAATTCAAGGACAATTCAAACGGTAACTGGGAACTCTTACTTACTTCTCAAGTGTATTATCAGCTAACCCAATCATAGTAGATGGTAATAATAGTCTGGATGTCACTGTGTTAGCTATAGCCAGCTAGACAAGACCAGAAAAGAACACTGACATTAGTTTACAGACTGATAGCCCCCTCCCCCTTCTCTCTCTCTTTATTATAACTTATACAACGTGTTATCTATACAGCATGCATTACAGCAATGTTAAAGTTTATTAACTTGGAGTTGAGTGATATAATCATATATTTTCTGATTTCATTTGTCATTTTTCTTCGTAGGACAGCACAGGGGAAAGTGAATTATCTGTCGTTGCTAATAAAGACTAATTTGAAGAAGGTGGCTACAGTAGTCTAGAATATTTGAGCAGTGGCAAATCCGTTCTACAGGAAGCTGTAAGCTCACTGTCAACATATTGTGTTTGTTTTACCACAGTATTTGGTTCAAGCAGATACGGCACAATGAATGTTTTAGCCATGCTAGCAGTGTGGGCTCTAGATGGCAGTCAGTCTACTTTTTTGGTCCAGATTGAACTGTCTCAACAAGTATTTGATGAATTGCTTCGAAATTTTTCACAAATATCCCCGGTCCCCAGAGGATGAACCCTAATGACTTTTGGGGATTAGAACATCCCACCCACATGATGAAGGACCAAATCCACAGTCCTCATTTTGAGCAACAATATATTTAAAGTATGTATTTATCTGAAGATAATATGAGGCTTCAGCTGTCTGAATCAGTCAAATAAAGTGGATTTCTTACACCATTACGTCTTTATAGTAAAAGTCCCCTCTTTGTGTCAGTGTTTTCCTCTGGCACTAACTTTGAAATATGTTAAATTGATTTGACTAATTTGGACAGCTGAAGCTTCGTATTTCTGTAGCTTCAGATAAATTCTTAAATACATTTTTGCACAGACAGACGACTCTGGATTTTATCCCCCATCACTTGCAATGAAAATGCATTATGAAGGGATCTTAATGGCCAGTATGAACAGGGGGTACGGTTACAGCAAGAAAAACATGAGTCTGTGTTAATTTGGGAACTTGACTACTGTTTCAAGAGACAGACTTGAAAAAATAAGGAACTATCCTATAACTATCCTTTAACCATGTGTCTTCATAAACTAAACCTACTGTAACAACACATGGGACACAGGACCCAACCTGACCTCCTCATTATGATTTCTAGTAAGCGAATGTAGTGAGTTTGCAGAATTCAGGTAGAAATTCTTTCCAATGTTCCTGGAAAGTCCCCAAGCTAAATCAAAGAAAAGTACAATAACTTACAGGATACCTTAAATGATCTGCCACTGCTGAGGTGATGTTACTGTAAGAAAGCACAGTGAGCTCATTCAACTGTCAGGGTAACACAAAAAAAAAAAGTTAAAAACTGGGAAAGAATGGTTTATGGGGGTGGAGGAGGGGGAGAGTGGGAACTTTAGAGGGTGAAAGATTGGGAGGATGTCCTGTTTGGGTCATGTGCTTCAGAGCTTTTTACTGTGGGAAAGTGTGTGTGTGTATATATGTATGTGTGAGGTCTAGTTCAGCTACTTGTGAGAACTGACTTTTTCAGCAGGCCCACTGATGGCCATCATGTAAGCTTTTAGTAATGGTAGAGGCCGTGGTTAAGTTTGGTCATGTAGCATTTAAGCCCTCATTGAATTTAAGCAAGTCATTACAATGTCCTTACAAATATGGAAAGACCACAGTGTGTACAACAATACAGTCCTTATGTGTTTTGTTTGTGTAGGAAAAGCTCTCTCTGAGTCTTCTGTCCGCTCTTGGGCCTCCAGACATGCACGACCTGCGCAAGAATTTTACCATTAATCACAAAACCAAAACATACCACTTGACCTCTATAGAGATCAGTCACACTGTGTACATTAGATCACAAATAGAACCATTTTTGAAAGCATGATTGCAGCATGAGTGTATGCTGGGATCAGGAAGGACAACAGAGCAGGGTACAAAACCAAAACATGTGTGTCCGATTAAGAATGTGTATTTTTCCGATATATTGTGTGCAACACTGAAACATCACATGCTTTGTTATAATATAACAATAACCAGAGATGAAGCCAAGGTATGATCTATAATTATATAAAGTTATTATTATTAGTCATTATTCTAATTAGCAGCCATCATACAAAAACAACCACCAAGTAAGTTAATGAATAACATTTTCAGAACAGCATTAACTTTTTATTTCCTAGAGAGGAGTCTCTCCTCATATGGCCTATGATGACTTCATTATTTTTATATATCATATTATATAATAATATCATTTCTTAATATACTCTGCAGAGCCAGTGAGAAGACTGTGAACATGCATTGCTTTGAAAAATATTTTCACAAGAGAAACACACATACATGAGTGCATCCCTGGGCTGCAAGTGTGTTTGTGCATGTGTGATAGAGTTAGACTAAATACATATTTAAACATCAGTCTTAGTGTGGTTTTGTCTGAAATCAGGCCTCTTTGTCTTATAATTACCTAATTTTTAAATTTTAATCAGATATTATATAACAGATAAGGCAATCATGTGCAATAAGTAGCCAACAGTCTGCAGGCTTTTCTTCCAACGAGAGGCTCCACCAGCTGAATTCACTGATTAGTGCTCCTTCAGACTGAGGAGAGGAACTCATCCTTGAAATCACCTGCTGAGGTGATTGGCTCGAAGGGAAACCTGCAGACTGTTGGCCCTCCATTGCACATAGTCTACATCCCTGCCATACACTGGAGGCATGCCAATGTTTAGATTTTTTTCAAGTAAAGATACCAAAAAAATGTAGCTTCAAAAAATAACAAGAATACAATGCCAGAAATCAACCTTGAAAAGTTGCAGTTGAGTGTTTGCTCTTTGTGCTTTGCCAGCAATTCACCAGTCACAACACTGCAGCTCTGCATGGAAGCATGGCACTCTCGCACTTCCTGCACCGTTTTTGGTCAAAATCACTGGGTCAACCCACTTCCCTGTATTCTTCTATCAACTCTGGGAAAAAGCTTTAATATCCTTCCTGCCTCCAAGATGCTTGCCATGGAGGCGTTGTGAAAAGCCATCCTTGAGAGCCACTTTACTGCGACGTCTCGCCTCACCGTAGAGTGAACTATTGTCTCCTATGTTTGTGTCTCTAAACTCTGTTGTTTTGCCTCTTAGAAACAAAAAACACACTTGCCGTTTCCTGGAGAGTTTCAGATGGAATAAATACTCCCTGGTATCTCACCATTGTTTGTTTAGGTAGTCAGTAATGATGCTGCGATTGTTTTGTGGTCATTGATTTTGTCGTTTCCAGCTTTGGTCCTCAGAGTCCAGCCACTGGAAGATTAGACTGAGTGTCGACAACAATGTCAACATCATTGACAGTCACCCACTGACAGGGATGACTGCATTGTTAGACTCTGAGTTTATTTACACGATGCAATGATAAGATTTGAAATTGCATGGCCAGGTTTTCTTGTATTGTTTCAAAGGTTTAAACAGACACGTAGCAGATCTGTCATGGATTCAACTGTCTGGATGTTTGTATAGTTTGAGATAAAACTGTTGTCTTAATAAAAGAATAATGACTGAGTTTGAATGCACGCACAGACACACTTCCCTGAGTAAACTCTCCCAGGACCACAGTGTTCTGAGGTGTCGTGACTTAAGAATAACAACGCATTTCCCGAGAGAACATTTTCTGTGGAGCGTGAAAGAAGTTGTTCGCTCTCTGTCTTCCACATCATGGAAGGACAGAAGAAAAGCACAGGCAGGACTTAGATTGAAACAAACAAACAGAGTCATCAAGCGTATGATTCAAGCTTACACTTTATAGTAATAGTTTGTCATTTTTTAGATACTTATATGGTTTCTTGCTATATGTCATTTAGACCTGAAGCACAACCTGTGTCAATACTCCTTCTTCTCAGTCACCAAACACATCATACACATGCTGTTAGATCCAGTGTGACTTAAGCTTCCCACATTGTCTGATGTGAATTGCAAATGAACGTATCTAAAACTTTTTAGAAATCATTTCTAAAAATACACTCCCCCTGAGAATCATATTTTTACATTTTCTTTCATATCAAAGTACTGCAGTGATAGTTGTGTGTATATCCATGGGTGGACATTGCAAACATGAACTGGTAATAGCTAATTCTGCAATTCTTAAATCATGCCAATTTGCAAAAAAAAAAAGAAGCATTATGGGAACTGTATTTCCACAGCTTATTATTCTCTGAATCAATTATATGATATTGTTAATGCTTACTCTTCTCTTTCAATTCATATACTGAATATATATTTTCCTCGTGTTGCCTTCATATGACTCGGTTGCACCAAGGCCTAGTGACAGAAAGTGAAACAACAAAATCCATCTCTCTGTCCTTGAGAAATAGGCAGTGCTGGAGGCTTGGTGACTGAAGGACTACTTGCAGGACTACAGTAGTTGCTGAGCTGACAAGCTATCTCTTCCAGACTGACTTGTTGTCACAAAAAATACTAATTCTAGATGTTTTACAGATCAGTAAATGTGACACTTTTCATCATACACAGCAGTGTTACCATGTCACTTTAGATGTGCATTTGTTGCTGCCCATGGAGTTTGATATATGGCTTAATGGAGTTGAGAAAAGCTTAATTTCACGCCCCTATAGCACAGTGGAGATTGGTTAGATCAGAGACTGGATGTGTCAGCACCTTTGCGTATCTGTGCCAGTTTTTCTGTAACAAGGTCTGTTCTCCAGTTCCCTTTGTATATTCAGTAACAGTGTTAAGATGAAGCCATATTTAGAGATAGCAAACTGGGACAGTGAGCACCGTTCTAGCATTGAGTTTGATTGTGACCTTAATTAGTATCTGTAGTAAATAATTGAGCGAGCAGATTTTCAAATTATACATTTACAAGGCCCCTTCAGGATATGACGATGTAGGGCGGTGGTGATTGCATTTCCTTATAACAGTGATGGATGGTCAGTTATATATACACACACACACATTTACGCACCTCTCAGATGACAGATGACAGGAATTAAGAAGAGGAATTAGATAAGCAGGCAGGTTTTATTTGTAAGAAGGAACCGCTCAGTCACTCAGATGGGTGGAGCAGTTTCTGGACAACTTTAGAGCGGGTGAACTCCGAGCGGATTTGTTCCATGGGAGGAAACACCTGTAGACCTTGTAATGATTCATGAGACTTATTGAATGCGGAGCGTGTGAGAGTTTGTTTTTAATGACTTCAAGAGAGTTTTTTAATCAGACAGCATGCTTAATCCACTTCATGAAGTCGTTGAGAGGAGAACAATATACTGGAATTACTCCCCAGGGAGTCACGTCTAAAGAAGTCTTCAGAGGCAAAGCAATGGGGAGGGTTATGCTTGGTTCTTAAAGGGGACACAACATCCACATTTACAGGTATATATTTATAATCTGGGTATCTATTAAAATATAAATAGAATGATTTATGGCTTAAAATGTCCTTATTTATCCTACACTGGCTCTTTATGCATTCCCACCTGCCGTTTTAGCTCCTGTCCCTTTAAGGTGCCCTTCCTCATGAGCCCACTCTGTTGTGATTAGTTAGCTTCAAGAAGCCGACCCTCTGTAGACTTCCAGCTGTTTGGGACACCTCATCAACAAACCATGAAACAAACTATAGCAGTAATATTTCACTACTTTTTCTTTATTCAAAATGTCTGTACATGTTTGAGCCAAAGTCAGGGCTGAAATATGAGAGTCGACAACGTGACCAACACATGGAAAACGTATAGCAACAACCTTGGCAACCAAGGCTACTGAACAGACCATTTATGAGCATGTGTGACAAGCTGATGTTAGCTTGTCAGAAAGGCAAAAATAATAATACTGCAAACGAAGCATTTAGAGCAGGTTAAAGCCTCAACTTTTGATTTGTAAGGAGCATTTCTACATATGTTAACCTCAATGTTTGATATCTGACATCACAACAGTATATAAATTACAGAAAACCACAAACAGAATATGTCTCCTATAAAGTTGCTAGGCATAGTAATCTTAAATTATTTAAAATTTGGTTGGTAGCCTTTATATCAATCCAGAGAGCAATGTATCAAGACAGAAGAGCCTTGTTTACAGTGAATATAACAATATTCCAAAGAGAATGTCATAATTATTTAATGCAGTGATTTAACTGTGTGATTTTCAAATTTGTTGAAGAGAGCACCTAAATATTGAATTGAAGATTCTGGCTGTCTGCCTTGGTTTGTATTTTTTTTGGTGTTTCCTGTAATGTAAGTGGTTTACAAGCAAGACTAACACTTTAAGCAAATGATAATTGACTAAAAGCTGCACGGGCAGTGTTTGGCAGACAATGAATCAAAGAAACAGAAGACAACAGATTGAAGGCGACTCAAAAGATTCACGATATGAGCTACAATCCACTGCATATCAATTTAAAAATGTGTTGGAAAGTGTTTTCTGTGTTTTCTTTGTTCGCATAATGAAAAAGAGCAACCCATTATTCTCAGAGAGACTTGAGATTTAATCAAGGTATGTTTTGCTGAGTTTCATTTTCCATAGCGAGAGACACGTTGTGCGCAATGAGTGCTGACAAAAAAAAGCAGTGCTCGGTTTTGTTTGCCTTGTGGCTGGTGAGGACAGCGGTACAAAGAACCAATGAAGTGCGTACATTAAAGGCTTTCCCCAAAGGAATTAATTTCAAAGCATCAGTGTATATTTCCCACTGGTCTGAATAAGACAGGAGAGGCAATGCAGATACAGTAGACAGCACAGACAGAGAAGGATAACTGTACATTGTGAGGTCTCAATGTCGCTTAGTTCATGTTTTTTTTCCATTGAGAATCCTTCTTTGTGAGTATTAACAGTATTTTATTCAACAGTATTTGATAAGTTACACTGTTATAAAACAGTCCCTTGGGGCTCAGGTAGTCACACAAGAAATTCACGTCCCAAAATATAATAATCATAGTGTTGCCTTGTCTTTGGGTTACACACCAGTGTATCCTTTCCAGTGGCGTCTGTCCATTCAGTAACTCAACAGAATCAATATTTTGTCCAAATTTGGCTTCTTTTTTATCCTTCCAAGCCATCATACAGTATCATGTTAAAATATTTAACAAATAGCGTGCTCTGGGAGTCCCTATTTCCCATCAGTTTAGAGTTCAATCACTGCCTCTGATGCTTGGTGGATACTTTGGCCTTCAGCGACAATACAGTGCTCCGACAAGAATCTTCGAGGTCAACGGTCCGGATCCATGAGCTTTAAAGAATGCACTGAGATTTGGAGGTCCACTGTGCAGCTGGTCAAGTTACCCGATAAGTGACATTGTCAAACCATCATAATCCTCCGTCTTAGGTTGGATCATTCTCTCTGGTATTTATAGATACACATAAAGCCCTGGATGCACATATTCCTCCCCGTGGCTTCAGGCAAATAAAACATTTTCACCAGGAAAAAAACACATTAGTTGAAAATACACCCACTTGACTTCTTGCCAAGAGCTAGATTAGAAGCTCAATACCTCTCATATGTGTATGCTAAATATCAACCTACAGCTAGAAGCCAATTAGCTTAGTTTAGCATTAAGACTGGATACAGGGGGAAATTTAATATATTGAATACTACTTTATACTACCAGAGACTAGCTGTATGGTTTTCACAGGACATGTGGGTGATTTGTATTGCCATTTGTGGATTATTTTGACCAACTGAAACAATCTCCCAAAACCTTTGTACACTCCTTCATTGAGTACAGTATTGTTTTAGTAGAGAAGTTGAGCTCCTCTCCCCTCTTCCTTGATCCTCTTTAATCTTCCTTTCCTCCTAGGCCAGGATGTCACTCCTCTTACTGCACCAGACCACCAGGGCGATCATGGCCAAGGTAAGAAAAACAGGGACGAGGATGAGGATGGTAAGCGTGTCGTCCGGCGGATCCACCCATACCACATGATCCATGGTGCAGTTGGAGAAAAAGTGCTTGTGTATGCGAATGATGTAGCTCTCCACCAGCGGGTTGGGCCAATAGCAGTTGGCGATGTGGGACTTTGTCTCTGTGCAGAGGGTGAAGAGGTGATACTCACTGGGGAGAAAGACAGAAGGGAGAAAAGGACAGGATTAAAAGAAAATCATCTCTAACTCCTTTTTTAGAAGAGCTTTTCCTGGGGTCAAATGTTCAGCTTTTTATCTCTTTTTATCTCATTTACTATCTCGCTATTCATCGGTGTCAGCACACTTTCCAAAACATGGACACAGTTCAAAATGTTCAACTACCTCTTATGCATATCGTGAAAGAAATGGGCAGTTTCCCATCTATTAAGACTAAAAATTACCTTACTTTTCCGTCAGTGGGCTATTTGAAAGGCACACAGTCATTATAACCCTCCTATGGTTTAGCTTGTATAAGTCATCTAGTAGCTCTTATAAGAGGTTTGTAAGTAATCCATCATTGTGACTTTGTATATAGCGCCCTTTACTCGCTTTTTTGGCCCACTACTGTCTTCTGTCGCAACAGGCATTCAGGGCCTTTCAGAGCCTTAATGGAGCTTTTCAGGCTTAGAGCTCTGCTTTGATGAGTCCATTCAGCCAGCCCTAATCCCTCTTTCTCCATCCTGAATCCTAAATCTTCCAGGTCCAGCTTCTTTTCACATATATCCACTAACTATTGGTATTCTCATCAGACAAACAGTGAATTGAGCAACAGTTAAATTGTCTCCGAATCTGCTCACACTGGCTCCAAATCAGAATATGAAATATGCTGTTTATATCACAGTGAAGCTCTGGACTGTGACAGTCTGAGATATTCAAACTACAGAGAAGGCGCAGCTCTCAAAATGCATGTGTTTGTTCAGTGGATGACAAAAACATGATGGGTGAAGATGTCAACATAGTGAGAAGTGGGCCGCTTACTGGGAGGTTGCTAGTTTGATCCTCTGCCCTCATTAACAGCACTGAGGGAGGCCGGCATTGCACATTATGATGACATAAAAATGCATTGCACATTGCTGTGTTATGAATGCACTAACCCCACTTAAAATCACCAGAGACTAATGAAAGCTAATGTGGTATTTTTATTTTTACTACAAAGAGCCCTTCACTGTTACCCTTTATTTCAATTGTGATGTTAATTTAGGAGAAGACGATTATGAATAAAGCTAAAACAACTAGTCTAATCTAAAAGACTTAATTGGCTGCTATTTTGATAAGCAATAAATAGTTGTATTTATCAAGCAAAATTATTTGGTTTCAGCTTATCAGGTGTGACAATTTACTGCTCTGCTGTGTTTTATATCATTTAAATTTGAATATCTATCGGTTTTGGACAGTTGGTTGAATTAAAAAGGCAATTTGAAGATGCAGTCCTATTTATAATAACACATAGTCAACTGTCTTTCTCCCAGAAAGAAACATGCAGAGATGGTTCCACTCAGATGGTTAGGGAAGCATGTATGTAGCCTGAGGGGTGAAACAGAGGCCAAAATAGTCCACAACGCACTGCCTGTTGTGAGCGTATTGTTAAAACTGAAGAAAACCACACACATAAACATTTGTGTTGAGAATCCATCTCTGAATCACAAGATAACATCTAGAACATTACGTACGCTGCTGTTAGTATTCACCACACTTTTAATAAACAGCGACCATTACCAGCTGTTACAGGCCATTATGGCAACCAATATATTGGACCATCCTAACCCATTGCCCTCTGTACAGTATATATAAGTTACCCTTTGGCGTCAAGCGGTAGCCATTGTTTTGAAAGACCTTTGCTTAAGTGCTCCAAATCAAATAAACCCTGCTGCTGTCTGTAGGGGATACTGTATGTGTGTGTGTGTGTGAATGTGTGTATGCTGCATATATACATGTATATATATAGTGTAGTGCATACAGGGCAAAAAGGCACCAGATGCCAGTGATAAGAAAAGTGTTTTGCTGAGAAAAGCTTCCTGTCAAGTCTGAGCTCAGCAACATTATATTATTAAACCAGCGGAAGCTCATATGTTAGTGTGGGAGCTGAAAAAAGAGTTCTGCACTGATGCATTTTAGATAAATAAAGGGAGATGCAGGGAGAAGGAAAAGCCATCTTAACTTAAACTATCAACTGGAGATTTTTATAGCTGTAAGTTAATGGTTTGTTCTAAGAAAATCAAATAAGGATCTTTAGAGGTAGAATTCATGATTAACTTATTAAGCTATTCATCAATTTAAAGTCAGAGTTCATCTTTCTTTATGGCAATGATTTGAAAAACTGAAAGTGGAGGGAATGTTTGAGATGCATGTAACAGCTTTCAGGCAGAAGTGATCAAAATGCAGCATGTAGGACTATAGGGACTTTTGAAGTTGTTTCCCAGATGTACACACAGCAGTTAACAGGTTTTCAAACTGTCTGATGAATGCAATCAATCAGCTAGGGAGAGTGAAAAATAGCTTGACCGTGTTCACAGTCAATTTAATCCCCGTGTACACACACATATACACATAAGTAAATGTTTCTGAGTGCAGACAGATATGATAGTTTTGTACTGCAACTGCAGATGGCAAAACATTTGTGTCTTTTTTTAGTATTTGCCAATAAGTAAAACTTCCCTCAGGATGTAACTATTATTAAGATGCTTAATGTCCACATCCAGTAAAAGAATAGGCCAATACAAAATATGTATTTAGCCTAACAGCAGTTCTATTATATCAAGATGATGATCACAATTATAATATCAAGAATTAGACTAGGACTATATGATAATACAGGCAGTTAATCCTCACATTTGGCCATCCCCCCTGTTGAAAAATGAACAAATCATCTACTGCTGATAGCATTTAGCATTGCACTCATGTAACAGTTCTGAAAAAAGGATCAAAACCGAGGCGGCCGGACTATGCATTCTTCCTGCTTGTTAAACCTGGTGCCTACATTACCCACAAGGAAACTCAGCTACCGCAGTTCAGTCATTCAGGGATTCAGGTGTGTTATGCCGGTAGTGGTCAATGTAACGTCAAGCCACTAGCTTCAAGAAGAGTTGATGAGTTGATTAACCTCACTGTTTTCTAACTTCATACTCCCAGCCACAATATTCCTTCATTATTTTTGTGCACAAAAGGCTTCACACAACTTTATTCACATATGTTTTAGTACTCCTGTCCTGTCTTGTCTTTGCACAAAAAAGAGAATCAATAATCAATAAACAATAATATTCCAACTATTTACTTGGTTCGTCTAGTGATTACACATACTGACTGTCCTCTCTCTCCATGGATGGCAGACAGTTGCAGTTAACAGTCTCTTGCCAGTTGTGTAGACCACATAATCTATTTAAATGAGGCCTTTTGGTCATCTAAATGATCAGTTAGGTGCCATTAGAGACTACAGGAAAATGCTCTGATGACTTTGGAGCAGCATCTGGTCCAACCAGATGCTGGACATAATTCCAAACAGTGGATATATTTGATTAAACTGGCCAGATAAACCAGCTCCACTGTTTCTTTGTACATAACATCAAGGCCGGCTGCTCCTGTAGCAGTAAACCACTCAGGGCAGGAAATCAATATGTTATTAGAGGTAAATGTTTGAAGTGCGTAAGTGCATGCATAGGCACACTCAAACAAGGCCTACAGCTTAGTGGTTGGTCTATACCCTTCGCTGTGTGATCCAACAAGCTCGTACCGCCTCATTCCAAACAATAACAGTCATGTTGACTGAATGTTTGGCCAGCAGCTATCACTGCAGGGAGGCACGGCTCATTTGTCAAATAGAGGAAGCTCTGCAGGGGTCACAGCTTGTTTAAACATGAGGCCCCTCACTCTCCAAGCCTGATCCTTCTCACCACACTCTGGTCCCTCTTGTGCCTTCGCTCTCCCTCTTTTTCTTTCTCTCAATTGCTCTCGCCTTCTTATCGCCCTCCTCCAGGCTCTAAAGTAAACTGTTAAGCAGAAAGTCAGTGTATCCTTTTGCAGTCTTGTAAATTAAATATCGCACACAAAACAACTAATGAATCATTTGTCTAATGAAAATGTGTACTCATGCAGGCGGAGCTCTTAGGAAGGTAGTCACGGTAAATTTGACATATTTGTTGTTGTTTGGTCCACAAAGGGACATAATAATAATAATAATAATAATCATGATAATAATAATAATAATAATAACTTATATAGCAACTTACATAGTGCTTCACATTAAAAAACACAGCAATAACAGAACAAAAGTACAAAAAGAGGCACATAAAAATGTAAATAGTAAAACCTATAAAACTATAAAAATGAAAACTAGATTTCAGGTGAAATCAGGGAAGGTGGTGTGATAAAAGTATGTTTTGAGCTTAGATTTAAAAGTTGTAACCGCCTGACTTATTTCTTCAGGCAGGCTGCTCCAGAGCCTCGGGGCTCTGTGCCTGTTAGTCTTCCGCCGAGGGTCTGGAACAGATAAAAGGCCTGAGGATATCAAAGTGCAAGCAGGGTCGTACATATGGGGGATAAAATCTGAGATACAATGAGTCAGACCATTTAGTGCTTTGTAAGTAATAAAAGAACCTTGAAATCAATTCTAAAACGTACTGGAAGCCAATGTAAAGCCAGGACAATGTGCTCAAACCTGTTTACTATGGTCCGCCTGGCAGCTGACTTCTGTATCTGTAGCTGCTCTACATTTTTCTAGGTAGGCATGTTAAGAGGCTGTTAGAGTAATCCAGGCATGATGAGATAAAAGCATGTCAAATGCTTTCTGTATCTTTCAAACTTAAAATAGGTTGAGTTCTGGTGATTTTAGATGATAAAACATGCTTTTTACAAGATGCATCACATTATCTTGCTTCATCAGTAGCCACAACTTCTGGGAAATCTGGGTGACATTTGGGATTTTTTGCACTTTTTACAGTCTGATCTACTCACAAAACATGACTGAATATTATAAAATTTAATGTCTACCAATTATATAATAAATAATGAATGGATACACACACTGTACATATTTGAAATGCTCAAAATGTAGAAATTCTGATAAGTAGTTTATCTTTAAAACTCTCTATGTCCATATCTTCTCCATATCTTTTTATCAGTTTTTTATATGTATTGCTGGTAAATGAAATAAATGTGAAAAAAACAGAGACCGGACATTACACCACCCATCCTGCACTTCAGGTACAGACGAAAACAAGTGAGCCAGCACATGAAAGGATCTCTTGACTATTTATAGTCACGATGGACAGTCCTGTGTTAAGCGGTTTCTTCTAAAAGCAGCAGGGATGGAAAAGAAGACACAACTATGTTTGCTTCTCACGGTGAGAGAGAGACATCACTGGACCATATTTGTACGCCTGTTCATTAAACACACAACCAAACCGCCTGCTGCTGGCTCGTTTCCTCTTGTGAAACTCACTCGATCCCACGAGGTTATGACACAGAGTGCAGCCAGCAGAGCACTGCCCTCAAGTCATCCGACTCGGACTCTGAACAGAGTCCTGTCACAAATTTGGTGACTTCAGACCTGACTTGACAACAATTAATAAAAAGAGTTACAGAGTGTGACTGAAGTGACTCGATTTAAAAGAGTTGATTATCATATTCAGAGACAAAGTAGACAAATATTGCAGTTGATCTATCTGAATTAACTTTACGTGACATCATCTTACAGTATACAGTATATGTAGAGGGACTGAGGGAAAAGACATGGACATCTGACTTTAGAGTTTTGCACTGATACAGTCTGAAATAAAGGATGTCTGTTGTAGAGTAAATGCTAAGTTCCCACTCATAGCTACACTATATGATTTTTTTGTTAAGTTGTTAACAGTAGCTCTTGTTTTCACTCAAATTAAAGAGAGGAAAAGCATCTTTTGTGTGCTCAGATATGTAGTTTTAATTTTCAAACCATTGGTCATTCCCATCCCACAAATGTGCTCACTCATTATTTCTTTGCTGTCATTCCTCTGGGTGTAAAGTAAGGCATCAGCTGTTCACATCAGCTGGTCACATCTAACCAACAGAACAGTGACACATTAACTGTTAGCCTATCATCTCCCCCCCTCACCATCTCCCCATCACCGTCCAGTCTCTGCAGATTCATCAATGCATCAAACTCATCAGCCTTATCAGCCCAGATCAGACTGAAGTCCCTCAATTCAAAATCTCCCTGTAGAGTCTAACCGCCAAAGACTTTTGACAATACTTAATAAATCATAATATTAATCAATATTATCTGTATAATAAACAATTCAATTCATTCACACGTGTCTCCGGATTGAACTGGCCATCAATGCAGTTGTGTTTACTTTTTCTTTTTCTTTTTTTGCATTTAAAGTGATGAAAAAAACTTTACAGCTTGTTTAAGGCTCTTTAGTACATTTATAGGTTACTGCATTTTTAGGACTCAAGACTGAAGCATCTTACATGAGTCTTGACTGTGACATACAAAACAGTGAATTGGTCTCACCGCTGACCAACAGATGTCAGTTGATTATTGTCTAAATGGAAGTGAAAGGCATTCATTAGCAGCTCAGATGTTTCCCCTGACTGTCATCGCGCCTAAAGTCAAACATCTGGCTTCGTGTGGTTCACGTTGGGTTGAAAAGGTTACTCTTGATGTGGCTAATTTTATCTTTAACTGTGTGAAACTGTGTGTTGCTGGAAAGCAGCATGAATCTCTGACAACATTTTCCTGGAGAAAAATATCAGTTAGAAAGAAGAAGAAAAACAGAGAGAGCATATGACCGATGGGTAACAATGGCGATCCCTCTTCCCAGAATTTTGGGATTTTTTCCTGAAATCTGTGACTCAGATGAACGTCTTGATGCTGTTTTTATCTCCCATGTGCATGTTATTGCGCAAGAAACCAGTCTCACAGTCTCCCTCCCCTACAGGCATGACAGTTAAAGTAAAGGGGCAAAAAACAAGATGAACGTGAGGGGCCAAAGGTGAGAGGAAGGAATGAGGTGAAAAGCTAGATAAAGATAGATATAGATGGGTGGTCGGGGCTCGGATGCCTCTTGGAAACAGCTCGGGTTTAGGGGAGCAAACCTCCATCTGTTCTCCCACACACAGTAATTACAGCAGCTGCGGGAGACTGAGACGAAATACAGTACAGCCTTTCTATCAATCCAAGTGTGTGTGAGAAAGAGCAACCGTGCAGGATTGACAACCTCTTAACTAAAACTACAAATATAGAGCACTCAGACAGGAAGACAACACTACTTGAGAGTAGTGGTTAGATAAGAGCTAAAAAATGTGGGGTGCTTTTCAGCGTCCAGATGTGTTTTATCTTTCGCAGATTTCCACAGGTTCTTAAACAAAATGACTAATTCTACCCCGTAATAACTCGTAAAAACTGCTTCAAGGGAAGTTTCCTCATAACTTGTTTACTCTTCCATCATTGTCAAATTACAGCTGCATCTAGACATCTTGTCACATCCTGTGTGCGATGGAGACTCCCCACCATTCTCGACATCAACACATCATTTTGGGCCAGCAGGGTGAATTTATGGACTTTGAGGGGGAAGAGATGCTTTTCTCTGCTGCAGGCCAATTTTGTAGTCCGAAAGCATTTCATAGGAAAGGACACCAGCATCTATTTTAAGAAACAAGCAAATAGGTACAGCTATTCCCTGCTATTCCCTATGTTGCCCTGAAATCTCCTTAACATAAAGAAGGAGTAGGAGTGTATGTCATGGCTGATAATCCATTTTGGGAATATACAAAATCAGGTTAGTCAGTGATAAATCCGTCAAAATGCGATTATAACTGAATTGATTCTGTGTGTGTGTGTGTGTGTGTGTGTGTGTGTGTGTGTGTGTGTGTGTGTGTGTGTGTGTGTGTGTGTGTGTGTGTGTGTGTGTGTGTGTGTGTGTGTGACTGCCTGCTGTATGCCACCTGTAATACAGACAAATGCACAGTTATGAAACTAAGTAGTTCCGTATTTTTTGGAAAATGCGCATATTTGCTCTCTTGCAAACAGTATGATGAGAAGATTGATACCTCTCTCATATCAGCCCGTTAAATATGAACATGCAGTCAGTGTAAAACCTCCACACATGGTCGTACCTGATGAAGTGTGTGAGGTTACACCAGTGCTGTGGATCTATGTGAGCCATGTCCCGCTTGAAGTCTTCACCACAGACCTCCACCTCCCACTGCAGGCGGGATTCGTTGCAGGGTTTCCTGGGCCGGGGGGGAGTGGGCTCTATGTTTAAAGTGTCAGTGGCTGAAGAGAACAAAAAGAAGAAGAAAATGGAGTGTTTATAGGTCATGTGTCCTGTTCTGTGTGTGTAACCTCTGATAAACATTCATGCAGTGAAGTAACTATAATGAAACAGGACAAAGATTCATGATTGTCTTACTTGTATTATTGCATTATTCATGGCCTGCATACTGCATGGTTTTTCATTTTGACATTTTTCTTTTTTCCAATCATGTTCTGTCATAGAGCTGTGACTTATATTATCATACTGTCCATTGTGATTTTGTTTTCCTCCCACTTTGTTTTTGAAAAACTGGAAATGCCTCATTTCAACCATCTCATTTTTGTCTGCTGTTGATATTTTTCTGCAGCAAGGAGTCAGTTTTCCCCAGAGATTATTCAAATTTAATCTTTTTTTATATCAAAGGAAGGGATGGATTTACGGATATGCTTACCTGACAGTCCTCCCATCATCCATGCATTGACTGCAAAGAAACAAATAAAGGAAGACAGTTAGAGTGAATAGATGGCTGAATACATTTGGGACGACAACAAGTAATTTCATTTTCTAATGCACACATCAGCTCCATATTTCTCTGACCTTTAGCCCTCCCAGCTTGTCATCCCCTAATCCCTTCCTGGCTTGTTACATGTTGATCATGGATGTCAGGGCTGTTTATGATGTTCATCATTTTGACTTCACTGAATGCTAATACCTCATATGCACAAATGTACAGAGGAAAATATGACAGATTAAATAAATAAATGGCGGTTAAAGGTTGGGGGACACCCACTGCTCAAAACATCACTCATAGCCACTCACTGTATTGCAGTGAAAAAAACATCTTCCCCATAGACTGCCATTATAAAAGAGACATCTATGAAACATTTGACAGGACTCAAACGGTAACAAAAAGGCCAATTTACCTTTGTATACTGGATTTTCAATGGAAAAAACCCACAAGGGTGCTCAGTTCTATACTAATGCTTTCTGAACCATATATATCATTTTTGCATATGAACAGAGAGCCAACAGCCAAGGACAACAACATCCATACAGACCTGAATGTTGTTTGATTGGTGTCAGCAGATTATTGCTGATGCATCAGAGGTAAGCAAGATAATCGTGTCTTTGTTTATATAATCCATTTGTATGTGCATTATCATGATGGAAATGGAGGGGGGGGGGGGGGGGGTGAATAACTGGAAAATCCATTATTTGTGACATGCACTATGTTTTTGCAATTTTCTCCATGCTTCCATTTTTATTCTTTTTTTATTCTTTCAGTGTATTTCTCAAAGTTGAGAGGAAGAAAAAATAAAATAAAAACAGCGAGGGAAACCGAATGAAAAATGGCATCTGAAGAAAAGTATATCCCAGTGATATTCCTCGATATAAAAATGCATCCATCATATAAACATTTAATTCAAGTTCTCTACCCTGAACTCTGATCTAAACTCAAGCACATAGCTCTTTTTTTTGGTCTCTGTAGCTGAGCAGTACGCATGAACAGCTGAATTTCACGAATGACCAAAGCTAAAATGCTGCTGCACAGGAAAGGTGTATCTCTCTCTGAAGTCACACTTACAAAGCAGATAATCAGATTGAAAGACGCCCCGCAGGACAATCACTGTTACCAAGTTAGCCAGCTAAATTTAGAGACTTCCCTCTTTGAACATATGGGATGTTTTGAAGTGGATTGTTTGTTTCATGATGAAAATTTTTCATCCAGTATATTCATCTTAACGATCCCCTCCAGACATGAATTAAGCCATGCAAAAATAGTCTGCTTCAAACAATAATGTGTTTCTGATGTGTTTTTCCTACAAAAAGTTACATTAAAATCTAAATTAAAATGACATCTGTTCCCTTTCCCTCATGAAAATTTCCAGAGTCTATGAATATGCAAATTTTGTTCATTATAAAAGTTCAACTATTTGATACAAGACGTCTTCTATTTCACTGTTAAATCAGCTTTTAGTGTACTAATGTGCACTGCAGGCTTCAAGTTTCCACATCACACTTGTGTAAGTTGAATATTGGACCACGAATGGCTTCAAGACTATTTGTGATGTCCCAAATCCTGCTCTTAAAGCCCAAAGCTTGAAATTGGTTTTCCAATGAGCACAGAGAAACTTTCCACTTTCAGCAGAATGTGAAAACAACCTTCTAGTGTCAAACTCTGCACATTCATCATTCTGCACAGTGAAGCTCAAACATTCAGCTGTAGGAGCAAGTAGAAAAAACATATTTTGAGTGGAGGGGACTTTAGATATTATACCTGGAATGATCATTTGAGTAGATTCTAGTCTAGTTTGATTTCAGATGTACTTTGATAGGTTTGATGTTGTTTCAACCTGTCAAGAATAAATAAAGATTTTGGGTCTGCAGATTCTTGGCATATGACATTTTGGGAAGCTAATTTGCTTTCTTGCAAAACAATTGGAAGAAGAAGAAATACACAAAACATTGGTTAATGTTTTCTTCAGTCCAAAAAGTCCCACCAGTTACTGCCAAATCAACCACACCTTCTTTCATTAAGATCTTAGACTCATTGTTGGTTCTAATGTAAAATATCGGATGGATTTTTTTTTAACACAATTTTAACACCACAGAACAAATGAGGTGTTGAATGGCATAGCCCAAACTTCCAAACAGGTCAAAGCAATTGTTAACTACATAAAAATGATTAGCTTCCTTTCAGGAGGCATAATGCACTCCATCATTTAAAGGTCAGGTTAGTTCAGTTTTAAAAGGACAAGAAATATCTTTCTAGTTGGCAAGAGGACTCTGAGGAGTGTGATGACTTTCCTTTTCATTGATCTAAAGTCTGCAAAGTGTTAGAGAATGGGGAAAAAGTGCTCAAATTATAAATATAGTTGGATTAGATTAATACTTTAAAGGTAAAATCCTCCATCAAATTCTGTTAGACATTAGTCTGTTAGGTTCAGTGTTCTGTTCAGTGATGTTTTGGTATTCCAGCAACCTGCCTTACTGACAAAAATAAAAGAAATAGTAAAAGCTTTTCTATTAAATATTTTTCTAATGCAAGATGACACAGACTCCTGAGACAAGCTTTTTCAGGACAAAGGGGCTCAGAGAGTGACAACCTAGTCACCCTCAGCTTTATTAGACCAGATCGAGAGACAGCTAAGGGCGCTGTCTAAGAATCCCCAAGCAAAGAACAGGTCACAAAGTCAAAGCCACACTCTCATTTTCCCCCTGAACGGTTATCTCAAGGTATTAAATCCACTTCCTGTCCTCTCTTCAAAGGAAATTAGAGATTCATAAAGACGAACACACAGACAGAAAATCATTTCTCACAATTTCTTAAGATGCTCTGAGCAGTCAGAGCACAAAAAGTGTGTCCTTTGTGTCTGCTAATTATTACAGAAAATCAAATATTATGGAAAATCACAGAGCACTCCTAAAAATTGCACCCTTTGAAAGTTCTCCATCTCTGGCTTCTAAACTTGGCTTTCAGCCCTCCCGTTCCCACAGGTCTCCACTTGCATTTAATTTCTCCCTCATGCAGGCGAGTCCAAAAATAACATCTCATGTATATCGTCCAACATCAATACATCTCGAGCACATAAACCCCGGCACAAACCAAATATCCCATTTGCACTCTGTGATAACAAACTACTTACAATAGCATGTTCTCTGTAGGAGCTTTCAACAATATTGTTAAAGAAAGCTTATGTCAAGACATTTTACGTGTTATTATGTGTAAAATGTTACTGTTTCAAATAAAACTGAGCAATAGAAAGAAGCAGGTTGCTGATAAGTCACTGAAAGGTCATTCAGTGCAACATATTTCTTACGGTTTTTTTAAATAGCTGACAGGGTGGAAAAGGTAGATAATTGGGATCTTTATTGAAACCTTTTATAATAATCACAGTAATGATTGAATGAGATCAATATCTTACAATTATGGCAGCGCCCACATACACAACCAGTGTAGTTGTAGGCTGATTAAACAGCTTCAATGGCTAGAAACAGGTGGTAGTCACTGATTTCATTTATTTTAATTAACATTTTGATGAGATACTGGCCTTGCATTACTGATTTATGTTCACACTACATGACCAAATTACCAAGCAGATTAACAGTTAGATTAACAAATTCAAGTCTTGCTCTTTATGTGATATGTTATTTCGGATTATGTGTTCTTTCTATAGAAAGCTAATTGTCTCATTTGCATGTGAAGATCATCTAAAAGTACAATGCCTGTTCCCAGAGTATTCCTGGTGGTTTAATTAAAAAAAATGTGTGCAAATTCTGTACAGAGAAGAGACAGAAAAAATATAAAAAGAAAGAAAGAAATTCAGAAATGTGGATATTTGATCATTGCATTCCTATTTCTGTTCATTCTTCATTTGACGCTTCTTTAACAATTTCACTAACATTACATTTATACTGTTCGGGTATGATTCTCATAGGTTGTTGACAAATAGTCCTGCTAAAAAGCTATGGTACAAAACTGTTTGTCTTTTTAGTTATTAATAGACACAAGCAGGAGGGAGGAACTGATGAAAATAACCTGTAACAACAATCTAGCTGCAGGACTCCCCTCAGTAAGAGCTCTGTGCGACAGCAGGGGGGGGACTCTGAAATGAAATCCATTCTGCCCGCTTTATGAACTGGGGAAAAAACAGAGAGAGTGTGAGCACTTTGTTTCAGTTTAACAGCAATTCATGCCAGAGCATAAATTATAGCAGCTTGCTCCTATGGTAAGTCTCTCATCCTGGTGTGTGACAGTTTGCCAAATAAATAACCCATGCTGGATTTAGATAGCAGAGAAAATACCAGGTCAGGGAACTGAACCAACTTCTTAAAGCAGCATTAAATGATTTTTTGGATAGTAGAACGCTGAAGAAAGCTGGAAACAACACAGTGGCGTTATGTAAACTATTAAGGCAAGCGCATTAGCAAACATTTGCCTCATTACAAATCCAGAGCAACACTGCATCCATTTGGAGTTGTATTTCTGGCCACCTGACCCAATATTCACTCTCCTTTTAGATCTGTTTTGGTTGCTGTGAACTCATGAGAGAAATATCTGTCGCTAACTTTGTCTATATATGATTGGATATTACACAGGTAGCATACAGTGGGTCTTTAGAACAGCTGCTTGCTGATTCTGAAGACTTTAAAAGTGAATCAGTAAACAGTTAGATCGTAAAGTGGTCCATAAAACAAAGTTGATAGTGATAATGTGATAATTCTGTTTGTTCGTCACTACAGGCAACCCCTTTATCATTACATCATCATTATCGTCATTTAATCCATTGCTAAAGTGGACATATCATGATTTTTGTGATTTTCTGTTATGTTGCTAGATTTATGTATTAAACATGGTCAAAGGTCCAAAACTTGAGGTGAATGTATGTAAAAGGCTCCCTGCAAGTCAAAAGCCTGTGTTTCAGTCTGCTCTTGACGTTTGGTTATGGTTAGATTTACTTCCTCCTCATGATGATGTCAAATTGTTCGCACATGCCAACAAACAGCTGTCACTTCCATAGCTTTTGTTGCTAAGGATTTCTCCAGATGTTTTTCACATTTGAACATGTGCAAATGTATTTGAGAAATTTCGTTTCGAGTAAACAACAAGAAAAAGTGAAAGCCGACTACAGTTTGTTTACATTGCCTCCCAAACTGGCAGGAGTGATCTCATCGGGAGGAGGGCCTTAAAGAGACAGAAGCTAGAATGGCCTGTTCCAGAGAGAAGCTGAACTGAGGGGTTACATAAATAGCCATATATAAATATATAAACATATTTGTGTAACTATGGCTGTATATAAATATTACTACCGTTATGCAAAACTGAAGCAAAAATATCTCCTTTCTGGGAGCTGCCATCTTGCTTTTGTAATGTTGTTTGGAGCCACACTGCAATACAGTTGAGATGATGGCCCACAGGACACTGCCTGATGGAGATTTGAGAGCAGGGGTCACAGCTGTCAATCATGACGTCATGATTCATTTTTCATCATCAAAGAACTAAAAACAAAGTTATCAGAAAAATGACCTCTTGTACAATCATCAGAATGAAAAGGACAACCCAAAATCACAGAAACCCTCTTTAGAAAACATTTATTTGACGTGTACTTTTATTTTTTTAGTTTAGCTCACGTCCCACTAACGTGGAGGGGACGGGATTTATGACCTATGCTGTGCACCAGTGGGTGATTGAGATGTTTGGGGGAGCTCTCATAATGTCCATCTTTATATACAGTCAAAAGGACAGTATAAATTTAATATATTTCTGAACTGTAAAAGATATGCAAAGATATTCCAGTTAAGTATATAAATACAGACCTGAAAATCTGAATGATTTAATATAATATAATACAAGTATTGAGTAGTGTAGCTTTAAAGTGCATAGAGCATGTGTATGTGCACAGTATCTGTTTATTTGGTCCATAAAAACACAGAGCCCATAAACCTCAAGTATAACAGCAGTACAATCACCACCAAATTGCGAATAACAGCCTTCCAACAGCACCGCTTATCTTTCCTCCACTATGAGGATGAATAGCAGCAATGTAATTTGTCTGTCGCTTCCTCTGCTATCACAAATACCTTATAGACTGTGAGTTGTTGCAATGTCTTGCACTTTACTGAAGCCATGACTGCCCATTTGCCGTAGCTCTAGGTAAAAACAAGTTTTCAAATGAGCTGCGACATGAGGCACAAGACATGACTAACGAGCTTCATGTGGTATTTTCAGTTTTCAGATAATTAAAGTCCTAACCGGTAATTTGTTTCTCTTTAATTCATTCACAACCTCTCATCAATTTAATCTCTAGTACTATAGAAAGCTGAATAATTAGTTATCTCATCAGTCAAATTCAGAAAGTTGCTTCCCTATTTGTTCAGTCATCTAGCCTAGTGGTTCTCAATGTGGGGTTCCCTGACACCCAGGGGTCCTTAAGGCATTCCAGGGGTCCACAGCAAAAAGGGGAATCATGTATTTTCACTATAATCCAGAAGCAACACGATGACAGAATATATAACTATTTTTGATCGTGGGTTTCATACACTTTCTGTTATAAAAGCAAACATCTTATCACATGGGGGTCAGTGGTCTAATTTGTGTCAGTTTAGGGGGGCTCGGTGTGAGGAAATTTAAGAACCACTGAAGTAGCCTATTTTCATAGCATTTATCAGTTAGGTTCCTCTTCACTGAGGTTCAAAGGGCTGTGCCCGCTATTGCTGAGAAACAACAGACAAGTCCAACACATACAGACACACACAGACAGTTATTCTAATGAAGCCCTTCCTGTCCACCGTGGCTTAGAGTTTGTCTTGAATCAAGCCCAGCTTTTCATGATGTAATCAGATCAATTATGATTTTCAAAAGGGAAACTGGCTTAAACATCATAGTGCAAGCAGAGTATCATGCAGGCAAATTAACATTTCATTGCTTATGTAATTCTAGTCTTTGAATAAAATGGTGCAAGTCTTGTCCTAAAGAGACTTTAATGTGAACATAAACTAAAACTGCTATCTATAGCATAATAAGAGACACAAACACAGAAAAACACAGACATATTAAAACCAGCATAATTAAGTCTAATTTTTTTCCTCAATGTATAAAGGAGGGAATTACCAATACTGCAGGATTCTCATTAGATTCTCTGCATGTAGGAGTTTATAATTAGCAAGACACTAACAGGCTGCAATGATAAGCCTCCATAAATAATCCACAAAAAAACAACTTCCACTGGAGCATAATGCTGGTACCTATAAGCAATAATCATTTAGCAGTTGTAATGCCATTACCGCCCACACTTTTTTTAAATTTATGAGTGGATAAGGAGAAGCTTTAATCCAACATGCCCTTCTGAACTCAAATAGAAATGTCGAGTCGGCTGAAATATAGCCTTATCGCTACATTAAAACAGCATTAAATCTGTAAATTATACAGGCCAAGCTGAGCTATTTGAAACAAGAAGTGAATTAAATCAAGGTGTTTGTCAGAGCTACATGGGAACCGACAGCGTGAAAGCCAGAGTATCAGTTGGCACGCTGTCACACTGTCATCCTGTACCTTTTAGGCTCTGGCAAGATGAATATAGATGAGAGGAAATGGAAAATGAAAGAAAGTAGATGAATTGCCAGCAGTGTCCAAATGGATCTGAAGCACACACAGAAGTAGTAGGGCTTGTGTAACAGCCTCTACCTTCCTCCCCATCATTATAGGGACAGGAAGATAGTGAGTTATACTGAGCGATTCAGAAGAGGGATGGAAGTAATAGTAAGATTTAATTAGGGAGGAAAGCTTTTTGCATTTTTCTGCACTTTTGCAGCAACATGTTTAATTTGATTACACTTCCGAATCTTTTGTTCATTTAAACACAAGGCAAAATGGAATACTGTGTCCCAAACAGGATATGAAGGAGGTCTTGTCTGTCTGTGTATCTCTGCCTACAGCAATAAAAAATTAACAAGAGAAATAACTCAAATGGCCTTTTGTGTCTTCCTTTTCCTGCTGCACCATCTGTGGTGTTCTATCAAAGTCTTTCTACACAGAAGCCCCTGAGTAAAGTTAGATGGGATTTTTAGAAGCAGATGGATAGAAAGATTAAAAAAGAGAGAAGAGGGTGGACATACAGTTGGTCAGAAAGAGTGATGAAGAGAGGAAGGTAAGGGAAAGAAAACTGAAGTTGGCTTTCTAAACATCGGAAAACACAGATAGTCAGTTATTCTTTACAGACAGATAATGTTGCTTTCATGTTGAAAGAAATGATGAGAATAAAATGCAAATATGGTGTAAAGATGCATAAATGAATATGAACATAAACACATTAAAACCTTACATTTAAAACCAAACACGTTGACGAATGGTGTCATTTTCCATATCTTTTGAAACTTACATACTTGAATTCACCAGCAGTAATTAGCTCTGACAATTTCCCCTTCTGCACATCCTTTAAGATGATAGCGGCAGCCTATTTAAGAAGATTTTCCGTCTAACTCATCCTAACTTGGGAAACAGCCATCTATACAACATTGTAAGAATGCAGGCCATACTAATTTCTTATATTTCTTGTTTCATCCAAACAGTCCAAAATCCCATAATATTCAATTTACTATATTGTGACACTGACAATATTCAGAAAATTCTTACATTTAAAAACAGGGAACCATCAAATAACTTTTTTTTGATTGATAATCACAATAGGAAAAAACTTCAACATCATTACAGCTTCATGTGATTTAAATGATAGATGATAAATGATCTGATCAATAATCCTAAATACTTTTCAATCACTTCAACTGCTTGTGTAGCTGAGAGATTGGGAAGGTTAGCTGGTAACGATTTGTCATTGGAATATAGCATGATTTGGGATAATTGTGCATTTCTCACAAATTTAAGTTAAACAGGACTGAACAACATCAAAGGCAAAGGTTTGTGAAGCCATATATATAACAGTATCATCAGACCAATTAGATAAGTTATCACAAATATGAATATGAATTACATATATGGAAAGTAGCAATGAACCTAGTAAGGGAGCCTGGGGAACTCCCCTTTAATACAGGAAAGAAGGAAGAGGAACACTTAACCACCTGAACACATTGAGCTCTAGCTGACAGGTAAATGGCAAACCACTTTACAGCTTGCATAGATGAGTCGATATCGCAGAGTTTATTAACCAAGCTGACATGGTTAACTATGTCAAAGGCCTTGGACAAATCAGCAACAGCTTTAAAGCATTCTAAGCAGTTGAGTATCTCAGCTGCTGTAACACTGTGTTACAGAACATGCGACCACAGTGAAGAGGAGAAACCCTGCATTTCTCAATAAATTTCAAACTCAATTCCATCTTTAAACACCAGTCAGCTTTCATGAATAAAAGCCTGACCTTCCTCTGCACCTTGAAGTTACTTTGAAGATGTTATTTTTGGGGATTTTTAAGCCACGCTGTCCCCTGTGTTCACCATCTGCAGAAAAACAACTAGGCAAGCTAGATCAATGGGAACACAACCCTCCAAGGGAAACATTTGTTTTGTTTGTATTTCAGCAATGCAGATGACATCTAAGCGAGTCTGAAGCCAGGAAGGAAGGAACAGGACGGACACCTTATTTTAGAGTAGAGGTCAAATTTAGAGGTTTGTGAGGTATTGACCTTCAGATTTTTGTAGAAAATCTATAATCATACATTTGACAATAATATAACAGCTTAAGGAAAACATGAAGACTTGAAATAGGTCACACAAAAGAAAGGTGAAATGTCATCTAAATATCTTTTAGTAAGATGACCAAAAAAACGTATTCAGCTTTTCCAAGGATAAACTTTATCCTTCCTACTTTGGTATTCTTTCTCCTGTCAGATCCAGGGGAATTCACAGCTTCTCAAACAATGACTGAGGTTATCAGACTGAGGTCAGTGAAGCAGACAGTTGAGGGAGGGCTTGCTTTTAAGGAATATTTTAACTCATCCTGTGGAAAATCTTTTTACTAAGACAAGCAGAGGCAGAGTTAAACTGAATGTCAAGTAAATGCTTCAAGGTTCACGTGTATCCAACGCTATCATTTTCAAATTAGGTGAACCCTGAATATCATTACTGTAATCAAATGAGGCATGCAGAATAAACAAAATCAGGTGATCAGTAGCATTAATCACATTGTTAGCACAACTGTTTTGCATATTCTTCCTGCTATAGGATGTCGCCATTTGTTCATTCAAAATAAAAGATTTCATTATTGTCATTTCTCAGCACTCAGAGAAATTTAACATTGAAGTTAAATTTCTCCTTTGCATTTGACACAACCTCTACACTAGGAGCAGTGGGCACCAGTGGTCCAATGCCAGTTCTTTTTGCTAGTGCTAGTGGTCAGGGGCACTGACAGAGTATTAACCTAACATACATGTCTTTGATGGCGGGAGGACACCAGAATAGAAGAACATGCAAACTCCACACAGAAAGGATCTGGGACGGCCCAGTTTCCTCTTGCTGTGAGGCACCGGTGCTAACCACTGAGCCACTGTGATGCCCTTTAAAGAAGATAGAAGATAGAAGCCATACCATTGATTATACAAGCTCTTCAGCAGTTTGACCTCCACTCACTGTATGACAGACAGGCAGATACAGGCTGTCAGTCATTCCAATTATCAACAGACCTCTCTGACAGGAAAGTGAATGACCTTGTAGCTGAGTGCAAACATAACTGGCGAGTGTGGAGTCCTAATCTGACAGAACAACAAGGAGAGGATGTTGTTGTGATATAAACACTGACCTGTCAGGGTCACATAAGATCACAGTGCAATGTTACATGTTGTTGTTAGTTTATCTGAGAAAGGAATAGAGGGAAAAAAGTTTTGGGTAACAATATTTAACATAATTCTTATGAAATTTCCAGTGCCTGATCTAATTGTGATCATTTGTACAGTTCTCTTTACAACAGCAAATGAAACTAAATCTTGCATTGACTCAAGTGCAGAGTTTTGCCCAGTGTTAATGCCCTTAGTCTAAAACATTGGTCAGGATTTCAAATAATGATAAGCTATTACTGAAGATATATTGTAGTTATGGTCCCTGCACAAACCCATTTATACTTATTAGCTCAACAAACATAAGATTTCGAAGTTCCATTATCTTAGTACTGAAACCACTGATTACATTTTGTGTCCCAGTTCAGTATCTCACATTTTTTCTTTTGTTACCCAGATATTGCAAGATTTTCACTGTTATTCCCCAAAATGTATTTTCTTTGAATTGTGTTTCTTTGATATATTTCCTTTGGGTTGAAAAGCCTCTAAGGCTGCCTTTAGACTCTATGGGTAACACAACTCTTCAGTGACCCTGACTAAAAAAAGTGGGGATTTACAGACTGTTTTTCCTCAGGATACGCCTTTATATCAAAAGTTGATATCGGACTTTTTTTTAATGTTAAGTATTAACAGCGAGAATATCTAACAAAGATGTATGCATTTACATTTAAAGCAACATTTATTCATTTTGGACCATTTAGGGGCAGCACATTGAACTGTAAACAATAACTGCTGCAGTGCCTGCATGGAGATTGTGTTAGCAAACAGTTACCAATTCACACATCCAGCAATAGCATTCACATCTAGTTGTATTTGTGGGCACCTGATGAAATTAAGTTGAATATTCACACTCTTTTTAGCTCTGTTTGGTCTCTTGAGGGAAACAAACTCTCAAGTGAAATACTCTTTATCTACTAAATGCAAGCTTAAGTGCACTGGTAGAATAATGTGGGTTAAAAACAATTAACCTGTTGTGGCTGGAAAACTGAAACAATGAGCTGAAAGATGCTCAAATACTCCATAGAGCTGCAGGGAACAGCAGAGCCAGGCAGATAGTTCTCTGTGTGTTTGTTATTTCAGGTGCATTCATCCACTGTTTGAGTAGTGCAGCTATAATTGATTGTAAAGACTCATATCATCTATTGTAAACTATAGATACTATACATTCACTGGAAATACTGCTACATTATTCTTCTACTGTTCTCTCTACTCTCCCACTCTCTAAAGGAGCCTTTATTTTTATTGTAGAGGTGACTGAAAACATGCTGGTGCAAATTCTTGGATCAGATGGGGAAAATAGTAGATCACAAAGTCGTCTGCACTACTCCTGCAGTTTCTGAGAAATCTTTTTTTTTGTCAGGATCCAAAACTTCATTTATCACTTGAATACTAATTTCCAGAGAATGGCAAATGAAGGGGAGCAATAATATTCTTTTCACAGTGCTACAGCAATCTGCCTGGTTAATTCTAATTTGACACATTTTCAAGAACGTTGACAAGCTCGTATCCAACAAATATGAACAATTGAAAGATTAGGAAATGTCATTTTGAAGCTGGTTTTGTCATCTGTCAATGCCTGAGAGTGTCTTTATTTCTACGGTACATGTTAATTTCTCCAAAGCAATCAATCAACCAAAGCATGGACAAAAGCAGTCACTTCCCACTGTAGATGAGAAAACCAAAAAAGGAAATGTGATCAGCTTCTGTTCACGGACAGTCCCCGTAAAAATAAGCCTATGGGATTCACGGTGAGAAAAGGCCACAGAGATTGACTGCTGAGCGTTTATTATTCACCTACCAGCTGATGTGCCAGGTGAAGCGAACCGAAATTAATTCAGAACTGCTGTGGAGGAGACTGAACAAGAGATAGATTGGAAGTAAAAGCCACTCTGAAGTTGGGAAAAGTGAGAATGGATGAATATTGTATATTAAAGTCAAGTCAAACGTTATGTTGGTATAGTTAAGTGCATATTTCAGCTGATTCTCTTTCAATCGACTCTCAAGGATTAAATTTAATCACAGTGAAGAAGAGTGTCACTTCTTCACTTACAGGAGAGCTACCTTTCCCTTAGGTCTGACTGGTAGTATCCTGCCTGTTCTAACGAAGTGGAGACTTCCATGTAGGGGAATCTAGGGGTCAAGAAAGATAGAGAGGAAGAAGAGACTGGAGAATGACACAGATGTGCAAGACAGAGGGGAACTCTGGGTACTTGGCAAACAAAAGCAGGAAGAGGGGGAGGAGGAGAGGAGGAGTACTGGATGACCATGACGGAGACGGACAGAAATAAAATGCCAGTGGCAGTGAAGAGAGAATCCATGACGAGGGACTTTCCGGATAGATTAAAAAAAAAAAAACCTATTCCACTATTTGTATGCATATGGAGAGACAGCAGCTCAGGTGGTCCAGCGGGTCACCTGATGATTGCTAGGTAGGTGGTTTGACAGCATGCTGTAGGTGCATGTGAGGTACAGCAAAAGGTTTTGTGTGGCTCTGGGGACAACATCTCTATATAAATGCAGTCCATCGACCATGTGGAGAGGAAAATTACAGGCAGGCTTCAGTGGAATAGGCCCCTGTGGAGCAAATCCATCTGTCTATGAGCCACCATGCCTTGTTTAGGAGCACTGAAGCTGCAGCACTAAAGAATCTCATAAACATTTTGTTTGTTGTGGAGCATCTAAATGAAATCGAGTCATTAAAACATATTTTTTAGCACTAATTTTAGTGTAAAAGTCTATGCATACAGGCGTGAACATTTGAGTGCTCATACAGATGCACAGTGCAGGCTGTTTGTGATAGATAAGGAACATGGATGCGGTTATAATACAGCGAATTGGCAGATTTAGTGGACTTTATGCATTTCCAATTATTCTTCGTTAGCAAAGATAATCAACTGGAAAAACAGCATTATAGAAGCAGTGCAATTCAGGCTTTCATCAGTATTCCCCATTCACTTCTCCTCAACTAAAAGTGTTCAATCCTAAAACATAAAAGCCACAACAGCCTGAAGCCACTCTGTTTTATCCCCCCTTTGACAAACCACAAAAGCGAGCTCCACTGGAACACTTGCATCCAACAAAACCAAACATTTGTTGTTTGGAATAACATCATGGCAGGCATTAATTATCCACTTTATGTAGGCTTTTAGAAAAACACCAACTGCCTCAGACAGCAGTGACAGTTGCATAGTTACACACAAAAATACAAAGCTGTAAATACAGGAGTTCAGTTTAAATAGGCTTTTTTCTTCTTAGATTAATAAGCTGTTTGAATTCCAACTTGGATCAATGACAAATGCAGGATGCCTGACATCCTGTGGTTTCAATGAGTGTTGATGCTGAAATGGATACTGTGATTCATTTACCTCCATTCTCATCCTTCCTTTACTGAAAGTGACACATATGTCAATTTCCAAACTTGCTGAGACATTGTGATGCACCGCCCCACACAGCCAATCAATGATAAATATGTCAACTTGTTCTGGCCATTAATTACAGTCCGTGGTACAATCTATGTGATAAAAACCAGACCACAGCGCTGGAATGCATTATCAACTCCAACGCCAAAATCTCATCAGGGATTTGATGGATGGACAAATCAACAGATAAATTAACAGGCAGTGGAGGTTACGGTAATGTTTTATGCACATGGACAAATCTGTTCACATGTAATATCCTCCTCCAGCAAATGTGATATAAGCCATGCAGTGGATCAGTGTTTCATCCTCCAAGTTTCTGTAAAAATATATTCAGTGGTGCAATCCTGCAAGAATTACAACAAACGAATGTACAAATTCAGATTGACCTAAAGCCCTTTTCCTTTAGAGACAGATTGCAAATAAGGAATTGAGCAAAATCTGGCAATATTCCTGTCAGCTGTCTGACCAGTGACAGTGCCAAAGACCTCTGCCTCTGAGATACTCAGGACATCGCCAACAAGCTGTTCATTTGCCTGTCTGTGAGACAAAGGAGCGGAGGAGAAGAGACAGCAGTGGAGGGAAAAGAGGGAACGTTTTAGTGATGTGGAGAAGACCCAGAGACACTCTGACAGAATCACAAATTCAAATTGCAACACTGAGTCAGAGGCTGTGAGGACAAAGAGGAGTGTTAAAGGGGTATTAATGAATTTTAGACCACTGCTGACATTGCTGTTAGGGGCCAATACAAGACAGCACTGGAAAAAACACTGGCAGAGCCCCTCTGTGGAGGTCTCTTTGCTCTTTTTTCCTACTGTATTGATTTAAAACAAACAAAAAAAAATCAAATTCTGACTCAAGTTTATCGGCTGGTGCCTCAACTTGTATCACCCAGGTGATATATTAGACCTATGTGAGAATAAATACACTGTCTGACTGCTGAACCATAAAACTAAATGTGTTGGGCAAGTTTATCAACTCCTCAGCAGAAAATGTGCTTTTAAATAACTCTAAAAGCCTCCAAACCTACAGGTCAAATCTTCCATTTAACACACGTAGAAAACAAGACACTGTGGTTTAACAAGCCTACAGTTTGGAGGTATTAACTGAAACCACTGGGTTCATACAAACCTCCAAATCTCAACTAAACCAACTGAATACAGGCGTATCAGTGGGTGGGCAGCAAGATCTCCTAACGACTTAGTTACTGAAAGTTTTGGTAGGAACTGGCTGCCTCCCCCACCTCCAGTCCCTGGGCCAAGCTAACATGAACCGCACAAGTCATTTATATCCAAGAAAAACTGAGCACTCTACTGTAAGATCATAAAACTTGCCCAAGAGCTTTATGAATCATCCCTGTAATGTTTTGACACCAGACCATAGCAGGCTATTTCTGTGCGGAAGAAATGTTAACAAAAGGCTTTCCTCTTAACTCCTATGTGAGTGCAGGATCTGGTTCTGAATGTAAAAGTAAAGGGCAAGGTGTAAAAACCACCCTGAGCGTTAATTAAATGTTAATCTCAGCACGCTTAAGTATGGAGCAACAATTGATTCAAACAGAGCACAGTGGATTACAGCCTAACAGACTGAGAAGGATACCAAAATGTTTATTTAACTCACCTGACAGCGTCAGCTCATTAAGATTTGTCTGCTGTTCTCATCTGAACTGGGAAATTACTTTTTGGCCACACAGCTATAAATGTTTTATCTTCTGTGAATGGTGTCATCATTAACAAATTTCAGCCTACCGTCTATCAGTAATTACAGTCTGTCGTCAGTCATCATTCGAGTTACACATTCAATTAAACGCTCTGATTGATAGTGCTCAATACCACTTATTCTGTCCTGTGATTGGAAATCGGACAATGTCAGCAGCCTATTGTCAGAACCGCTATATTCTGATATAAAGAGACAACTTGCTGCCATCCTGCTCAAACTCTGCCCTCTTGCTGCTCCTTTGAGAAGCTAGCACCAGTGTATGATGGCTCCTGCAAATTGATCTGTCCTCTTGCTGCTTCCTGGGATTATTTTGATGTGCTCTTACAGTTTGTTGTAAGGCTGTGAATAATTATTTCCATTACCTTTTCATTGATTCATTATGCTGATTATTTTCTCAAGTAATAAAGTAATCCTTCGGTCTATAAACAAACAGCCCTTTATATTCTCAGTTTACTGTCACAGGACTCAGCAAATATTCATATTTGAGAAGCTGGGTCCAGTTAATGTTTGGCATATTAGATAAGCACTGAGCTAATAGAAGCATCTATAAAGCTTAAAACACCTCTGCAATCTGCTGACCATCTGGTGCTTAGTCAGAAACGCACTCAGTACGCTGCACAGTGACTTGGAGTCAGCAGGACATCAGCATTTTAGACTTTGATATGAACAGGATGAGCAAAGAGACAAAGTTCAAGCCCCTTCTGGTGCATGAATCTTTAACAGGCCCCTGAAAGATTAATAAAGCTCTTAAAATACTCTCACCGCAGTTGGGCTTTAGAGAGGGCTGAAACATAACTATGCCTGGGGGAACAGCAACCACTGGCTTTATTACACTAAGCATGAACATCTAGAGTTCATGCTTAGTGTAATAAAGCCTTTAGGTATGAGAGAGATGTTGACATCCAATAACCAGCAGCCTCTCATGCTTGACAAGCCTGGCATGACAACCTGCAGTATATGCTGATTCTCACATATTCTCACATATTCTCATGATATTGAGCTGTTCTTTTTATGTTTGGATGTGCAGAGAAGACCAGAGAATGTGCTTTAGCATCAAGCTCAAGCAGCAAGAAACTGAGATTTTTAGGTCTCTCAAAAATGTCACCTCTCCATGTGACATTTTTAATTTTGTTAAAAATGGTTGGAAAAATCCAAAATATGAAGACACAAATTCTAAACTCTTCCAGTGATAAACGTGAGGATTTGTAAAAAATGCAAACAGT
The DNA here is from genome assembly GCF_963691925.1 of Scomber scombrus. NCBI lineage: Eukaryota > Metazoa > Chordata > Actinopteri > Scombriformes > Scombridae > Scomber > Scomber scombrus. The sequence continues at coordinate 8,898,753 of NC_084989.1, forward strand.
CCCTTTTGTCTTCCTTTATTTTATAATTTTAAAAGTTACTTGTCTTAATTACTTTAAAGCATTTTATTCCTGGAATATGCAGGTGATACACCCCACTGTGCATATCAACATCCATGTGGTTTAAAAAAAAAAAAAAAAAAACAGCCCAGCATATGGACATCAGTCTCATGCACTGAAAAGAGCTCAACACGCTGAAATCTCCCCACAGCTCTGTGAATAACATATTACAAGAATAGCTTAAAAAACATTTTTTTTCACAACAGTGCTTTTTCAGATGGCGGTGGAACAGAAGAACCCCAAGGCATTTTTCCCTTGCTGTGAGAATGTATGAATAGCTGTTTATTGGGGTAAGCAGATGCTTCGCAGTCAGTGGGAATCGCTCTTTTTCTGTGGTGCAGATGGGGACCTTGTACTACTACCTAGGTTCTGCTGCATCAACCAAACTGGCTTTAAGAGTAACACATCAGGGTGACTCAATGTGATTTTACTGCATTATGTTCTGGTTTTCTCTGAAAACCCTTTCTTCCTCCCAGTAGGGCCCTTAATGGGAAAATCTTTGAGTCTAGACAAGAGTTCACAGGAAGCCACTGCTGCATGTCTTTACAGGGCATCACAGCATGGGAATATAAGCACCAATTTGATAGAGGCAGCTGCAGTGAAATCACAGCATTTATCATTTTGGGATGCACAAAACATTGATGAGAGTCTATTTGATCACACATGAATCATTATGATCAGTCCCCCTTTTCTATTACACTAGAATCAACATACAGCCCTGCTTCAAGTCAGAAAAGACTCATCTTGACGCTAGTTTTCTGTTCTGGCCATACAGCACAGAGAGGGGAGTCTGGGCTGAAGGTCTTGGCCAAACATAGACTACATCCTCCTGTCTGTGGTAAGCTTAACTCTTTGTGTTGGACCCCTGCTTCTATCATTTATCTCCCTGCACCTGAGCCAAATTGGGCGCGTTAACCCCTGTGGAGGCTCAAGGAAAAAAAGCAACACTCTGCCTCTATGAGCCTGACTTTTGAAGTCTTACTGAGCCACAGACCTTGAAATTGAAATCCCATATCACCTGGCTCATGTATGCACATGGTAGGAGGCCAGGTAATTTCAATCACAGTCGGCAGAATCAGCTCAGCAACTGCTTTCAAAAAGCTCTTAGTCCACTTAACCAGCTCCTTAACAAAGTCACTGCACCACAAACCAAATAAATATCTGTATTCCTCTTTATCACTGCCTGCAATACCGCTTACTTTTTTGATACTGCTGCTACTACTACCACCACCTGACAATGATTATAGCTTAGAATACCCCCTTAGGACCCTCCTTAGGAACATCTAAATCATGACAACAATTACACTGGTGTGTGTATATGAATCCATCAGTTACAACCTTCCACCATGAAACATCATTTCATACATGATTTCATCCTTGCACCACCAGTTAATGAGCCAGATCCAGAAATTCCCATTGGCCACAATATATGGGTCAGGTCTGTCCACTGGGGCATGATGCTGTGGTATATTCTCCATTCAGTGCATGCTCTATGAGATGTGATTGATGTTCCTTATGCCTTTTAACCATGCTCATTACGTGCACTTTGCATCCTGACACACTCAGGCAGTGCTGAGGGACACATAATGTGTGAACAGCATAGTGCATTTGAGAAGAGGCACTACATGCCATTCTCAGCAGTGGATGTACAGTAATAGCCTATGGGAGCACTTATAGAGTAGCATGTAATTATTAATAAGATGTCTGACTATAGTGGGAAAGCCAGCTGAAACATGGGCTGTAGTTTTCAGTGTGATGCTGTGACATTCCTGGCAAAAATTACCACACACAGACAGCATGGGTGATGGAGGTGGGTATAGTAGGGGAAGGTTTCCGTCAACCACACGTGTTCTGTTATTTAAAAAAAGAAAAGACAATAATACTCACCCAAAATCCCAACAACAAAAAGTTTTAGTACTGCGAACTCATTTGTATCCATCACGCTTAAAAAATCTAGTCCGACTTTGAATGAAACCTCAGCTGTAGCTCCGTTGAAATGGACATTTGAAGCGAACCATTATTGTAATTATCCCAAATGTGCAACTTTGAGTCCCGTCATGCTGTCACGAGGCAAAACAAACTGTGAAGGATTTTGGTGGGAAACGCCAGAAAGAAAAGAAATCGGATCCCGGAGCGTGATTCCTGTCTAATGGTAGCGGCCACTTCTCTGCCGTCAGGAGTCAGAGCTCAGGACCACTCACACCGTCCTGCATCCTCTGTGGGAGGAGGAGGAGGAGGAGGAGGGGGAGGAGGGAGAGGAGGAGGACCATGATAGAGTTCCTTCAAAGCATTGATACTGGATTATCTTTTCAGAATAACTTGGCAAAATCCATTAAATTCTCAGACATATAAAATATGTTCAAAAGAGATATAATGTGAATCCAGCAATAATATAATTGGTCACAACTGTGTTTTCTTCTTTTTGACCGTGTCTTTCAATGTTATAATGCATATGTAAACATATAAATATACAACCAGAGTCTTTACTTTTTTTTTTTTTTTTTTTTTACAATGTCGTCACAATTATAGTGTAATAATTATTGTGTACTGAAGGTATCATTCATTGGTAAGACTGAACCAATTTTTTGTCATCCCAAACGCTTTCTGTAAAGTAATACTGACCTCTGTTGGTTTTCTTTCACATTGCACCTCGATCAGACGTTTTGGGGGAATTTGACTGTTTTCCCAGTTTTCAGTGTCAGAAACTAACAATTGCCCAAAAAGAAATGTTAGGCTCAGTTGTTGGCTGTTTGTGGGATCAAATAACATAATCATGAGCCCTTAGCCATCCATGAATTGAGCAAAGCTAAGCAAATAAAAGGAGGCTGAGGGGTCACCTCAAAGCTTTGTCTGAGGGAAAGACACCTCAGACTTGTCTACATGAATCCAACACTGGATATGAATACATTCATTTGTCTCATCTCTATACATCAACTGCATAATATAAGTATGTATATAAGTAAGAATAAAATACAAAAATTGAGTGTATTTTAAATTGTGAGCCTCTGGCTTTCCATTTTAAAAAATGCAGTTTATCTCAAACTTATTAGCTGGTTGTTATTAGGCTCTTATTAGTTACATATCAAATAGACAGAGTGTTTGAAAGTTTAATTATACTGCAGGCTGATATTACTACAGAATAGCTTCCTATTATGTGAACTTAATATGAGTGGGAATCATTTCAGACCTCTGCATCTGATTTTTTTAATCAAAACTTCCAAACTTCTCTCATCTACAAAGTGGATCAATATACTTTTTAGCAACTGTTGGTAACTGTGAATTTATTTGTTAGATTGGTGTTCTTTTTTAGGCTAAATAAATGTTGCTTTTGCCCTGTGTCATACTGTTTGTACATTAAACTGCTCTACAGTGTAGGAGTATTGTTGAGAAATACTTAAAGGGGTGGTTACAGGGTGGTAATAGGTGAGTGTTTTCCTGTATCCCACTCCAAATCATTCCTCCCTCAGCTTTGATTTCCTCACTGACCTGTTTATTTGTTTGACGTCATTGCTGCAATGTGAACAGACAGACCTTGTAACCAATTATAAAACCCATTGTTAAGTTCGTGTATAATATCTCTTGTACGGTTTTAGGGCAGAACCACATGTTTTATTCCTATAGTGAGATTGATACCTATGATTATGTAGTATTTTCAATGAAACCATACTCCCAGAAGACTCAGATTTTAAAAAAGTGAAATCCCTTTTTCATGCTTCATGTCATGAAAAGTTTGAAACAGTCAGTCAAAACAGGAAGAGGGCGCTGTTCTTCCTGTGGAAACCCAGCCAAAGCTGTTCCTGGCAGACTTTTTTTGAAAGGGTGTGGATGACTAATGGACAAAAAAACAAAAAAAACATGTTTATGCTGTTTCATAAAGTAAAAGAGAAAACTACTGACATGTGGTATTTATTCTTAGGAACACAAGCAGAGTTACCTGCTGTATTTTTCCACTCCACTCAAGATACAAACACTAATCTATGTAAATGAATAACCATAATTAACCATGCCAACCAAAACACATATGACCTTCCATCTTAATTTAAAATAAATGTATTTAGATGACAGACAAGACAAAAGCCACCAGATGAACTGCATGCACTGCTGAATATAGGGTTGAGGGTGAATTAAAAAGCACCTGCAGGCACCTGACACCACAGTTTACTGTACCTGAACTTGGTGTTCATGATTACTTAAGCTAATTTTACTCAGTGGTAACATTGCGCAACTTGTGATTTATTAAGAATATGTACACAAAACAACTGTGCAAAACGTATTACTTACTACTTATGAGCAAAAAGGACTTTAGTTAGTACCTTGGCGCATTACAGAAGCTGTGTTTGTAAAATTATAAACAAAATGAGTGTCATATCCAACAGCAGGAGAAGCTGAACTGTGTCCTATTTCCTGAGAAGGAAGTAGTAAAGGAGAAATTTCTCTAGAAAGGGACAGACAGTCAGCAGCAGAAATTGGTCACACTTGTCCTGCTGCTCACCTGTGTGACTGAAAGGCAGTGTTGAACTTTGAACTCCACAGTGACATTACCATGGACGCATACTACTCGGCTGGTTTACAGCTCAGTGGGTCTAAATTCTGCACTACATTTTTAAAGATGCATCGTCTCGACAGCATAAATGTTGAAGGCTTACTGAACCGGTTAAAATAGGATGTCAACAAATGACGCAGGAGAGTTGGAGGAGCTCTCAGTTGTAGGAGGAGAGACAACTACGCCTCTGTACAGCACAGCACAAGCAGCAGCGACACAGACTGCAAGGTACGTTTAAACACACTTTAACACCCATTTCTACCGTCGTTTGTAACTATTCTATCTTTGTCATACTTCGTATCGAGCTGGTGAGGGTCTCTGAGCACTTTTCATGCCTTAATTCGCTTGCTGGAAACTTATCTGACGAAGGGGAGGAAAGCTGCGCCGGACTCCACTTAAAACATGTGCATGTTTAAAGTAGCAACGCTTGTTTGGAAACTTCTACATCTCGATTAGCAAAACCAAAATAGCTCACGATTCATGACTTAGTTTAAGGCAATTCGGCATTAAGATATTCCTGTTATTTGGCATTTTAAATGTGGTTCACAGCTGGGGTCTGGTCACCAAAATGTATTTGACAGCAGAAGAAGACGGGAATAACTTGGATAAAAGTAAATATGTGCTTAAAAGATGTTTTATTGGACGTGTTTACATACATTTTGGTGTCGTGCCTATTAAAAAGATTCGTATAAGGCTTGTTTTAGTTGGTCGTGGTTTGCGGAAGTTATTAGATTTTTTAACAAGGTCTGGTAAGACGTGGGCTTTTCCCAACTCATGAAACGTTAGCCTGCAAGGGTTGATAACTTTCAGAGACCGAGTATAGGAAATACCCAAGCAGTTTTTGAACCAGAGCTGGTCAATATGCTTAAAATAATTTAATGATATTGATCATTAAAATCATAAAAGTCAAATAATTATTGCTTTCAAGTTTAAAGACTGATTTATTAATTGTGGTTTTAAACTATTCTTTATGGTCAGAAGAACATGACAAACAAGGCCTGGGTGATATGAATAAAATCAATTATCTCGATATTTTTTACCAAATACCTCGATTTCAATATTACAACAATATTGTAGTAGCCTATGACTGTTGGTGCTTTCACTATTACGCAATGAGATTTCTGATAAGTAATCATCATGTGGATATAAGTGTGTGCAATTAATAGAAAAGCTTGTAAGTTTAGATAATTACATCACTTAACTGTAATGCACCCTTTAAAACCAGGAAAAGACTACAGCTATATCATCATATTGTGATATCCAACATATCTAAGGCAATATCTAATCTCATATCATAGTATCAATATAATATTTATATATTGCTCTGCCCTACTTGGAATGTAGGTTTGGACTGGGTTCTCTATTCGATCACTATCCATGTAACTTAGATACCTGAACCTGTTGGTGTGAGTAAATGTGTTCATCAAGTTCACTGTTGCATTAAACTGGTATCATCAGATTGAAGTTGTATTTTGAATAAGATTCAATGGTTTAACAGACAAGCTCATACATGCACATCCAGGCCCACATTTGGTAAACAAAGCTGCTGTCTGTGCATGTCCAGAGCTCTACCTCTGTTGATTATCTGCACATCCTCCTGTCAATACCTACTAAAGCTATCTTCTTTATACTTATCTAATGTATACTGTAGGTTAAAAGATAAACAGCTCTCCTGGAAGTCTGACAGACACTGAAAGAACAAGTCTTAAACTGTAATTGCCACCTTTAGTTACCGCTCATGTATACATTGCAAAATCATTACGTTGTCTTTGGATGAATCTTGAACAGAAGTTAAGAGTCTAAATCATTTGCTGTTGGAACATTAGGCTTCGTTTGTCAGCGTTGGGTACACGCCCACACTTAGTTGAGGCTAGATCCTTGTGGTTATGTAAGCGTTAGCTGGCAAATACACACCCACAGTCACGCTGACCTCAAGTGAAGAATACACCAACATGCTTGCATGAGACACTCTGCACACAATACTGAAGCCCAAAGAGGCTTTCAAAGATAACAATTAGTCATCCGCTTTCAAACCATCAAAACAAACTGAGACACCGTTCACTCAGGCCAGATAACGTGCATGTTACACGGCCGCAAGACAGACTGAAGGTAACAGTTTGATTATGTTTCGTCAACACAGGATTAGAGGTCACTGATGCCTCTGTAGAGATCAAGTGGAATTATATGGATTTTACCCTCAGTATTGGAATTTTGAAATAACAATCAACTTAAACTAAATTTGTACTTGCCTATGATCTTCAATTTCTGACACATTTTAAGAAACAGTCATGTAAAACTGATTTTTTTCCCCCTCCAAAATAATCAAACTCTATAGAGATGCTAGAAAAAAATGAAAAATACTATCACAATCTCCTTGAGTCCAAGATGACAGTGACAAATTGTTTGTTTTGAATGACTCAGTCAAGAATCCAAAGATGGTCATTTCATAATAAGAAAAGCAGCAAATCCTCTTATTTCACAAGCTGGGACCAGAGAATGTTTGTAATTGTGTTTATATTTTTGCTCCACTGAAATAAATCAATTAATGAAGTTGTTATTGATCAGATATCTTATTCTAGTCCAGATTCCTTTCTTTCCCAGAGTAACTTGGAGGCATCTGGAAAGTTTGTGGAGTAGCTCAGCTTATTTAAAAAAGTAAAAATGTAATTAATATTTGATTAAAACAAATAAAAAGAGTAAAAGCAATTATTCGATTAGTTGATGGGTCGAAAATTAATTGCCAGCAATACTGATAATCGATTAATCCTTTAAGTAATTTTTTAAGCAAATCTGCCCAAAAGTTCATTGGTGTCAGCTTCTCAAGTATGAATATTTGCTGTTTTTTGTGTATTTTTTGACAGTTACCTGAGTATATGTATGTTGTACATGTATGACAAAGAAAAGCATCAAATCTCCACATTTGAGAAACTGAAACCTGAAAATTAAATTCTGGTATTTTGGCTTAAGTAATGACAAAAACTATTATTTGATCATCAGAATTATAGCTTATTCATTTTCTGTCGATCGACTAATCAATTAAACAACTTATCATTGTAGCTCTACTAATTGCTCCTTATTGTTTTTGCAGTTTTAGATACTTAGCTGCACATCAGCAGCTAAGTATCTACTACTCACAACAATTTGCTGTAAGATAAATCATGCTCCACCATTACAAGCCACACATGATTTACTGGTTAAACTATCCAGAAATGACTTGATACAGGTTTATTAGTAATGATATTATGGGACATGATACACTCCTCTTGCCTGTGGGAAAGTTAGGATCAAAAACACTCAGTACCATCATAGAAGGCATGTAAGACTTGGCACTGGAATAGCTGTTGAATAACATAAAATCTTCCTCCCTTCTCATTTATCTACCTGCTTTCCCCTCATGTCATGTCATGTCAGGCTTTTATATTAGCGTAACAATGAGTAGATCCTGAGGGCAAGGCGGGTAAGGAGAGATAGCGTTCTGCGTGATGCTTCTTGTTATTAAGAAAGGTTGGGAGAGAAAAATCAAAATGTTTTACTTTGTGATTACATGAAATGCTTGAGGTTATGTAAAGCCTCTGACTCATGAACAGTGTTGTCTGTTGTCCTCACAAAATCTGCTGAATTGAAATAATAAATGAGAAAGTGATACTGGGACGACCTGTCATAGATAATTGATGTTGTTTAATTTGTTTTGTTTATTTAACAAAGTTTGCAGTGACACAATATATATTTATTTAGATAACCGCCTCATCTCTGTTGTGTTGTCATGCTTGGCAGTTGGCACACTGGCGTGGGTTCAGCACTGGGTTGCAACAGTAAATGAGCATGTTTTAGTGGCTGTGTGAGTGGGTGTGTTAGCTCTGTTCTCTGGTTGTAAGTGAAAGTGTGGAGTGAGCAGTGTTGGAATATTACATAACCACTGCTTATCAGTCCAGCACTGTGGAACTTATTACATGAGGGAAGCATGATTGTTGCATTTTCCTCTGATTGCATTCATTTTAGTTTACTGTCTGTAGAAATGAGACTACAAGAGAATGGCACATGTAATTTGTTACATAAAAGGTTAAAATACCTAAAGTTAACTAGTTCTAGTTTTTAACTGTGCTTTAACAGTGTAACTATGAAGACTACAGAGCAAAGTAACAGTAGTAGTACCACAATGAAAAGTACTTTATTACAAGTAAAAGTTCTGTATTAAAAATCTTACACAAGAATTGACAGCAACAAGCAATATGTATTTAAACCATCAGAACTAAAAATGCTCATTATTCAAAATGGGCCATCATTATCATTATCATGTATCATGCGACTGTAAGAAATATTTTAATGTTGTGAAGGTAGAGCTTATTAATAGCTTATACTGTTATTTTATAAAGATATTTATAAATGTTGAAGCATACAACAGTGATCTGAAGAGTAGCTTGTAAATGTACTTGATACGGGGTATGTGGGGAAAACAATTAGAGGAAAAGCACGATATGGATAGATATCTGTCTAGTGTTGTGATTGATATCAGCAGGTGAAAAAAACGGAGCTATAAATCAAAAGATATGCTGTAGGTATCTACAGCGGGACCCCTGTTAACCCCATCTACCACAAATCTACCACAACATTAACGCTGTTGAAAGGCCCTGCCACAAGGCACTAATTCTCCCAGATGCACCACAGGGTCTGTACAGCAGCTGGTGCTACAAGACTGTTGTTGACCTGGGCCACTGTCAGGGTTTAGGGTGTTAACAAAAACTCCCCCTGGGTAAAAACAAGTTACGATGATTCATCTTCTTTTTCTTTTTTTCAATTATCATTAAATCTATAAAATCTCAAAAGTGGGAAATCACTGATTACAAATGGCTGCTGACAAATTAAGTTGTTTTCTTTTGTCCAACCAACTGTTAAAAATCAAAATATATTGAATGCACATGTACACTGATATAAAATACAGAAATGTGGGATATCCTTAAATTTGAGAGGCTGGCACCAGTCAATCTTTAGCTTTTTTGCATGAGTAAGAGACTTAAATGATTAATCAGTCCTCATAGTTTCTGTCTATTAATTCACTTAACTTTGCAGGAAGGAGAGTCATGAAACCACAACTTGGCAGCACTCTCACCAGTTAACCAAAAGACAGGAGGAAACACACAAAGGTAAAACACTCACACATCTTATGTAACATGCTGCACGCAACATTTAAGATACAAAGAAATATGTCTGCACACATTAAGATGATTTGCAGCAGTGGCCATTAATCAATCAACTATTCTGAATATATTGCAGCACTAATATGTGAACAAAGAAAAGAAGATGCTGTTCAATGTGGTGATTCGAAGATTCAGAACCAGCAGCATATTAGACCCAGATTGACCTCCAGCATCTTTGTGAAACTCTCCAGCAATGCGTGCCTTGACAATCCACAGAGGTGAGCAAGGAAAGGAATAAAGCCAGGAGGTTTTTTGTCCAGGAAACAAATCAAGTGAATTACATGTTGACCCTATTCACAGTTGATTTAAATACTTTTTGTCCTAATCCATAATTCAACCTCCTGCTCTACACTACTGCTGGCTTGATTTGTCAGTTATGTGATATATTTATTGCAGCCTGTTAATTAGTCTCGCCATTACCTGTACTTACTCAAAACTGGGCTGTTCTCTTTATATATTTGTGTCATAGCTGCAGGGAACAACATGTTAGGAGTTGTTCCTAAGGCCTGGATTAGGAACATCTGGCAGCACCATGCTCAGGGCCGCTTAAATCACATGTCTCATCCAACATTGAGTCAAACAGTAACTGAACCACTGAACCTTGTCTGCATACTTCACCCTGTGACATACTGTCTGGAAGAGTCAGTTGCTTGTATAAACAAGCAGGGCGCCTAATGAAGTGACCCCGTAAGAGTATGTCGGACTTGATTGTGTTATGCAGGTTGTATGTTATCATGTGTCTTGACAGTATATATATTTGTTTACTTGCAATGATCAGTTTGAATGACATACATCACGCCTTGGAATCCAGTTCATAAAGATAAGAATCTTTTACCACAAGTTGAGGAAGTTTTATTTCACCTTCTCACGGTTAATGAGTCATAAACTGTCACAAATCATTTACCCGTTAATTACTGATTTTTGTTATTTATTTTTTACAGCAGTACTTCCTTAAGTGAGCAATACATGTGAAATTGAAGTCATTTTTGTGAGTTGCTGCCACTTCCTTATATAATTTGATATGGCATATGGATTGGTTTTGACATGTGTGTGGTGAGTGAGCACATTTTCCCTTCAGGACTTTTGCATTCCTGTGTGTGATGCAATGTGTCCCAGAGATTAAACTAGGCTGGTCAATAGAGGCCATTGATCAAACTGGCTTCAGTGGTTGGACACACGACTTAAACTGCCTGCTACTCACCTGCTGCTCACCTGCTGTCTTTTCTTATCATTGAACATGGCCTTATATAGACATCTTGCACTGTGTGTGTACAGTATGTGCATGATCCGTGTGCTGCCATTTTCTAATGCTTTTCTATGTGTATGAGGTGTGACTGAGAAAACTTGAGTAAAGAGAGAGTGACATTGGATAGGAATGCTGACCATCTTGTTGATCAGCATTGCTGTGGCAAATGTTTGACATCTGATCCCTCAAATGTTTCACACCAAAACATTTCAGGAAACCAGGAATCATATGAAATGCAGCTTTTGCAAGACCAGACATAACACACCATTTACCTATACTATCAAGTTTTATTGCTGTGATAATGTAAAACATTTGACTGTGGTTTATCTCAGCAATGAAACTGTTTATTTTCATTTTCGCTCATACAGTATATGATGAGTGGAGAGTTCAACACATATCACAGGGAGAACATTCTCTGTTCCCACAAACATTAAATGTGTAACAAAAGTAAACCTCACATGTAACCTAGATAATTAACTGTTTTGTCATATTTAACTTTTACCATGTTCATTTTTAATGTGCATAACACGCACAGCAATAACTATCAGAAAACATGTTTGTTCAACCCTTTTTTATTTAACAAATATGTAATCAATAAAGCACCCTAGTAACCATATCCATAATATCAGAGATGTATGACTGAAGTCCAGGAGCTGACCAGTGAACCAGAGAAGTGATGCATTTGTGTAGGGCTTTATTATTTAACAAATATGTAATCAATTAAACACCCTAGTAACCATATCCATCATATTAGAGATATATGACTGAAATCCAAGAGCTGACTGGTGAACCAGAAAACTGATACATTTGTGTAACCCTTATTGATGTTACTCTTCTAGTTCCTTTGTAGGGTAACCAGTGCATGCATACAGTACAGTATGTACTATCTACAATTAAGCAACAATCTTGACTATTACCTGTAATGTTTTTATGTTCCCCCTCTCTCCTGTTCTACCAGTTTAACTGAACCACAGAGGCCCGAGACCGAGAACAGCAGCTGTCGTGGTCTGGATCGTAATGTAAATGGTTTACTTTGTAAAATCTGATACAAATGTTAAATTGCAAATTTTAAGCAAGTTAAACCAAAATAATCCCAATCCATTAAAATGTACAGTACTGTACTTGATATACTATAAAGTTCAAAGTTACCGAAAGCTTTGACAACCGCATGAAGTAGTACATTACGTACTCTTGGAAGCATCTGAGATTGATTACTGTTGTCAGAGAAAGAAGGGGCAGGGTGTATGTGTGTGTGTGTCCTTGGAAATCATGTCTGTCAAAATAACCTGTTTGTCAAGGCCTGAATCTCTTAAATAGCTACACAATGGGAACAGAAGCTGCAGCTCAGGCTTATTCCAGCACACAGTTTGCAAATTACATAGCAGGCCACTGTTACATACTTGCTGTAAATTCCAGTAAGCATTTTACTTTGCAGTGCAAAGAATTTGCAATGGTATGATATCATAAGCTCAAGTTGAGAGAGGTTGAGAGGAGCACGTCTGTGTGTATGAGAAAAAGAGAGGGGGGGGAGGGATTAAATTATGTTCTTCTCCTGTTCAATATCTGGGATATAGAAATCCAGTCATATAAAGTGTTTGATGGTGAAATTAATTCAGAAATGTGCCAAAATAAATTAAAAACATTATTTCCATATCAAATTATGAAAAATGTAAATAGCAGTTGTTTTGAAATTTGCAAATTAACATGCAACATCTGGTTATCTGTACTGATTCATCTTTTCTTTATAGGTTAATGGACAAACATCACCACCAGACATCTTTATAGATGTAGCCAGTGACTCTCCATTACCAGAGAAGACACCATTTCCAGCCAAGAAGGAAGAAGACTTTATCACAGTTGTTTTTAATGGATTGGAGACTACCAGGGACTTGAGTATAACTCCTAGTCTTTCAAATAGTGACTTTGAACTATTAGAACACAATGGCTTGTGCACACCCCTTTGTGCATCACAACCAAGAAGGACTGGGTCTGGATCATTTGAGTTAGATATAAAGGACTATACGAGGCTTGAGAACCAAACTGATTTTGAGGAACTGTCAGACCGTAATGTAAACATGTTGTCTTCCACTGTGGTAACAGTTCTTGCTCCACAATGGAGTGGCCGATTACGACGGACCAAAAGATTTGAGGGGACTGGGAATTTGGAAGCCCATGGGAGTTTACAAGATGTGACAAACATTGAGTCAAACCGTCCACGTGAATGCTTTCAGGGGACTCAGAACCAACATGGTGTGGAGAGGATGTTCACAGATGGATCCCACGCCCAACTAAGGGTCCCTTTTCTGGGCACCCGGAGTAACACAGTGGGCTGGTCCTCTAAGAGTGGTCCAGTAAGCTTGGACTATGAATCCAAGAGGAAAATGGTTCACTCTGCCTCTTTGGATGTAAACTCTGGAAGGATGATCAACAGAAGAACAGATGCAGGTGCATTGAGCCCCGTAGCCACAACTGCATCCTCTGTGTCGCCCCACTCCCTTCATCCAAGTGAACAAAAGAGGAGTCTACAAACTGGTCATCAAGGAGGACTCTCATCTTTAAGCTCAAAACCAACAACCAGCAGTCTTCTTCTGTCACTAAGAAGATTCAACTCCAATAGCAGGAGCTCTAATCCAAACCCCACCGTCTCTGGGATAAGCCCTGCACCTCTGAGCAATGATCGGGATGGAAAACAGTTTACTACACACCTCTCTCAAACATTTCTTAATAATAATGAGCAAGACAGGGTGAAGCCCCTCCACTCAACGTCATCCATGTCTTATAGGAGAACTGAAACTGGGCATATCTTTTCCCCATCATCTTCCAATTACAAAGAAAGAGACGCATCCAAAACATGTTTCCTTTCATCTTCAACCATCAACAAAGTCACAGAAGAAACACCTTATGCCCAACAACATCCAACAATAATTAAGACCCAGTCCAGTCTTTCGTGTTCCAAACAGGCATTTCCAAGTAGAGGACCATCAGAAAGGCATCAGAGCTTGAGGGGTTCAGACAAAAGTACAAACATATTCACAGAGGCCTCAATGTCTTCGTCTAGACATTCCCCATATGACTCCTCTGCCCTCCTAAATTCTCGTTCTATTCCTAGAACCACCCTGACCTCCACTTCCTGGTGGAAACAAGTTACCCCAGAAGGCAGTACCCCTCTAACCCTCAATGATACAACCAACATCAAAAACAAGCCAAACACAATCTTAGTGCCACCCTGTAATGATAATAGTGACTTTGCCTATCAAAGCCCAAATGACAACCACATATGTAGTAGTCAAATGCCTAATAACAGGGAAAACAACAACACAACAGAGTCAGTTTGCAAAGGTAACATGAACCTGGTTATGAAGACACAGGGGGGAACACACCACCTCAAACAAAGAAATACTGAGGATTCACGTGACCATGAATCAGACAGGCTTGTCAAACAGCAGCATGGCTTCAATTTAAACAGGGAGCTACAGAAGCCACATAGTTTTCCTGATTTTTCGTCCAGTACTAAAATTAACAGAGCTACCATGCAAACAACAGTGATTCACTCTAAAGATCTCAGCAAGCATGATGTAAGCAACAGTTCATTTACAGCACATGTAACTGAATTACCACCTACTTTGCTAAATCTCAAGAGCTCAAATACACCCACTGAGAGCAGCATCAAATACAAAAATAATCATTGTCCACTCAAAACCAACAACAACCCTGTATCTTCTCACAACAGGGACTCTCAAATGTTTACCAAACAATCTCTCTCTCTTGAGACCACCGATGTTCTCAACAGTGAAACTATTAAATCTAAATTTGTCTATGGTCTCCCCCTGACCCAAAATACTAGAACCAGTCCCTCTTTCCAATCCCATCCCATCCCAGTTTGTTCTCAGACCAACAAGCAAAATGCTTCATCATACAATATCTCTTCTTCACAAACACCCAAATTCCAAACAGCCACCACCTCACCTCTTGGCTTTGAAAGAAACTATGCCTCCATCCCCAAGCCTTTCCACTCTAAAACTGCATCTAGCTCTATTCCCACAGTCGATACTATCTCTAAAACAAACTACAGCCGTGTATCCACCAGCAGCCGTCCTGAAGCCACAACTGCCCCCAACCCATCCCTTCTTACTCCTCCCATCAATCCTGCCACATCTTCTCCTACCACTATCACCATCTCCCCTCTCCTAACCCCCCCTGCCACCCCAGTCACTACCAGCCCCATCTACTCAGAGACCTCCAACCTTAAGGAAGGGAGGACAATCTCTAGCAGCCTAGAAAGTGACCCTAAGAAACATAGCCCCCGGGCAGAGGGAAAGAGAGTGAGGCGAGTAACATGGGAGGATTCGGTGGATCAGCAGCATTCTGAGCCTGTCTCATTGGAGAAGCCAGATCCATCTCCAACAAGATCTCTATCTCCACGAAGCATTAGGGCTCCATCCATCTTCTCCTTTCTAAGATCAAGCAGTTCATCCACAAGTACATCTCAGCTTTGCAATCCTACACCCAAAACCTCTAACATAGAGGTAAGAAGAGGAGAGAAGTATCGATCTTTATCATCTGACTCTGATTTAACATCCAGAGAACGAGAAAGAACCAAGCAAAGATCTAATGACACTATGACTTTTGACCAGGGAAGAAGAGAATCAGCCGCATCCAGAAAGGAGCGGACGCAATCAGTGGAGTCTGGCACAGCCCAGTGCCGTTTCCCTGCACCTCTCGCCCTCCCTCCTGACTTTTCAACTGGTTATTTGCTTCGTTACAGCTCCCCTCCTTATTCCACTCTCAAGTCTACCAGGTCAACACAAGGAGAAACTAAGAATATAACACCCAGATCACCCCTCTTCCAACAACCCTCTCAGTCAAATAACACCCCACATCCTCTCTTACGTACCGACCCAGTGGCAGATATGACCATACCTTTGTCCGAACTGACCCCGTCACCTATCAACTCACCCCAGCCATTGTCCTTGTCCTTGCCTCAAAGCAAAATTGCTATGCAAGGGAGCTCAGTGTGTGGTGTTTCACAAAGAGGTCAAGTTAATAATAATCATTCCAAGAATATAAGCCAAGATCACCAAAATGGCCAGATATTACTTGTTGACAACAGAGTTCATATCAGCTCAAAGTCTTTGCAGGATGATGAGGCATACAACTCAACATGTGTAACTGAGACACTGGTTTACAGCATTAAATCTAAAGTAGATACAGCTGCACAAAAGAACACAGGACCTGTATCTTTGCAACATAATGTAAACACACCAATGTCTGTGGAGACCAAGTTAAGTCAACAGTCACACACACCTCAGAGTAAGGGAGCAGCAGGTGAACCATGCAGTCATTCAAGCCAGAGCTCCAGTGGTAGCAGCTCAACAGACAGCCAGTCTCTGGATGACGAACGCTGCAACAGAAGAATGAAAGAGAGTAAAAGCAGGTTTTTTTCAGTGGAGAGCAATAATGAACAAAGCCCAAAGAGAAGCCGTTTTGTACTGAAGAAAAGCATCAGCACCCCAAACTCCAGTTTGTCAAGGTCAGACTCGGAAAGGGCCAACAAGACTAATAAAAGAATGGACCAGGTCCTTAACAAACTGAGGCAAACATTCAGTACTAAACGGTCTGATGATGATGCTTTATTTCCATGGAAATGGAAGCGGGGCTCCCAAACACCTCCTGTCAGCGGGATGAAGGACATCAGCAACAGTGATAAAACCCTAGAGGAGCTAGAGCAGGAGAGAGAGGAATTGCTGCAGAACAATGAGAAGGGAACAGAAGAGAACAGATGGACACAAAACAGATACACTCCCATACCATCTGTGGCTATAGGAAACATAATGGCAGAAGATGAGTTCTCCATTTGGTCAGACAAATTAACTCCAGAAACTGACCAAGAAGATCAAAATGCTTATGCAGAACACACGTCTGAAAATAAAACTCAAGCTCATTTGACAATCCATAGTCCCACAACTCACCAGTTTGACTTAAACACGTACGACAAGACAGATCATCAACAACAAACATCAAACCAATTTCTCTCTTGTAGAGATCCCAGTCCTGGTAGGAGTTCTAACCCCTCTGATGGGCATTCTGCTCAGTTCAGGAAATCCACGTCTAGCCCTAGGAGCCCCTTCTCTCCCTTCACCTCTCTTTCCCCTCTCTCCCCATTTTCCTCACCTGAACCTGTAACAGACGACAGTGTCTTCTACAGCCCAAAGTTGCAGCATCGCCGAGAATCTTCCTCGCCACGTGAGCCAGGAGAGGGGATCAGCCTGGGGGGATCAAGGAGAAGCCGAGCATCCACAGGCCCTCCAAGTGTAGGTCCAGGACCAGACAAGGAACATTTGTCATCCTCCTATGCAGACTTAAAGTATGGTATTGAGCCTGGGCGGTCATTTTCTGTGAGTTCGGTTCTCTCCAGTCGACCCTCAGGGACAGGACGCATCTCCACTGGATCCAGGTTCATGAGTGTGGGTGACCTCTCTGAATCTGCCTTGGCTTGTGGAGGAACTGGCAAAGACTTTTATCATGGTTTTTCTACTCCTGATTGGACAGAATATGATTGTGGACCCACCAGTGACTGTCATATGCCATATTTCTCTAGTAACCCTGGTAAAATGAGATCGAGATCTCTTCCTCGATCACTGACCAGGCGCTTGGCAAATTGGAGCTCAGAGGCTTCTGCTGCTCCACCTGTAAGTACTACAACTTCAAAGCTAGCCCCCCTAGCCTGGAGTCCTAATATGAATACTTGTCACTTTGTATGGGATACAGACTGTCCACCGACCCCACCTCCAACACCTCCTCTGTCACCAGTGTCCAGACGCATATCCAAACCCAGCAATTCCTCTCCTCCCCTCCCCTTGCTCAGCTCACCAGGACCGCCACAGGAGAGTCAGTCCTCCAGAGGTTGTTTGCCCTCCAGGGGTTACATCTCCAGCCTCACTACCTTTGAGGAGTCTTCAGACAGTGGCTCAGACACGACAACAGATGATGAATATTACTTAGAAACAGGTGAAGACGATGAAAAAGAGACAGAATTATGAAAGCAGAAAAACAATTGCTATAAATCTTTCCTTCTCTTAAGTCTTTCTGATCCTTGAACTTTATTATTTAGACAAAGGAGAAGAACATGGGAGAGAAGAAGAAAGATGGGTATAATCTGTTGTGTAAAGTGGCCTCCGCTTGTGTCCTATTTTTGTTTTCTCTCATTGTCACCAAAGAAGTCGATGGGGACAGTTATTTATCGGCATGATAGGTTTTATAATGTAGTGGTTACTGTCATGTTAAAAAGACATTAATTGAGTAAGCATGATATTATAATGTATGTACAGTATGTACAGTAAAGTGTATGTGTATGCTATTTAGGGATAAATAATGAATGTTCAGCGCTTGTGCTTTGGACAGTTGCATGGCATCAGTGACAGATGTACAGTACATATGTGTAGTTGTTTCAATGATCAAACTACTGTGTAAGTTCTGGTTTTTGACATTTTCGCTTATCTTTAGGTTTTTTCATTTCATTCTGCTACTTAATAAGTGCTGAGGTAATTTGAGCAATTGTGTTTTAAGTTTGAAGATTTAGCTTTATAGTGATAAATGTTGTAAGCATTAAGCTGTTTATTTTTGTAGCCACTTGTTTTTAACAGGCAGTGTTGTCGTGATGGGATAAAATATTTTATGTCATAATTAACATTTATTATCAAACATAAAGTGCTCTATGCAGTGCCTGGTCTTATTTGCTACCCTAAATATTTGCACAGTGTCAACTTAAATTCTTAATATATCTATTTTATAAATAAATGTTATATTTCCAACAAGAACTTTTTATTTGTATTTATGTTAAATTAGTGGGGTTTTTGTTTAGCAATGTACCAAATGGGCTAGAAATCTTGGCTACACCCAGCTTTGACAGCTTGATGTCATATTACTCTGTCATTTCTCATAGTGTCATTTAATGACAGTGTTTCCCATCACAGTATTTACATGTCATAAGTGAAAAGGTATGTTGAGTATTGGCTTGAGGCCACATTTCAGTCTGCAGCTAGCTTTTGATTGACCGTTTTAATCACAATGCTTCAGAGTACTATCTACTTCAAATAGTGTCTGGTGTAGGTGGGGCTGTTCAAAAGTTTCACATTATTCAAGTGGGTGTTCCCTTTTGTGTCTCAGTTATGGCAACAGATAAAGTGTTTTGGTGATGGTTAGATAAAACATCCATTAAACTGGGTGTATGGAGTCGTAAAATATGTGGAGCATATTGTATTTGTATGTTTGCTGGCAGTGTACTTTTTGTCTTTAACATTCTCTTCTTTTTAAGATATTTACCAGAGAGACATTCCCACTGAGACGATATAATCTGCTTTGTACTGTTAGTCATGACATCGTGTGGGAAAGAATAGTGGTCTCACACCATGTGTCATATTTTTCAGAGCACTGACTTTGAATCTGTTTTTCCATCTTATGTCATCATTAGCAGCACTGGTCGCACCGCAACGGCACAACACTTAATCTACCTCCAATCAGTGGTTTCACAAAGGACACCCTGCGTTCTCTGATTAAAGCCTTTTTAATGCCAGTAAACTGAGTCTACAGGTGGCAGAGAGACTTTTTGTGAAAGCCCATATTTAAGGGCTGCAATAGGCAATTTGCAAATCACACTGAAAACTGTTTTTCTAATGTACAATCTACATGTTATTTTCCCAATTACAGCAATAACAAGTCCAAACCCATAATTTTAAAACATTGCTATGTATTCTACATAATAAGATTGGAACCGTTTAAACATACTTTTTTAGCATTTTTATTTACAGTGTTTCCTCAAAATACCTACTTTCCAAAACTTAAGAGGTCTTTACTCTCTGTATCTCAATACATGTTGCATTCTTGCCGCATTTTCTAGCCTTCTGACAGGGAGTTGCATCACTGGGCATGATCATGGTTAGGTGACCGTTTTGTGCATACTTGTTCTGTGCAAGGAACATTGACGGTGGGGTTGTTTTAAAGTGAAACAAAAGAGGTTACTAAATAAGAACATCCGCTTTGGACTCTCTCTCTGGATTTAAAGCACAATCTCAATATTTCAGAATTCTGAAATTGTATAATAAGGTAAGTAAAAGGTTTGCTGTTGAGATAAAATCAGAAAACTTACGGTTAACTTTAGTCTGACTTTAATCCATTGTATTAATTTAATGCGATTCCATTTTTTATTTATATGGGCAAATCACAACAAGTTTTTTCAAGGCATTTTTCACATAGAGCAGGTTGTTACTTTGTATTTACGTGATATTGGTGACATCCATGAACTTAATTAATCAGGTATTGGATTTATTACACAGTAAAAAGTCAATGATAATATAATATATTGCAGAATATATTCTGTATATCTTACAAAATTGTTTTCCCCTCACTTTTGATCCCTTTGAAGCATGAAAAAACTAATTTTACATTAAAGAGTTACTATAAAACCCCAAGCAATTATTTAGAGGGGTAAAGAATGTTGCCCTTCGTTCCACTATTATTCCTGTTTTCCTTTATAAACCCACTCACAATCATTTTAATCCTGTGATCGAAGTCTTCGACCATTCACTAGTGTTCAACAGCTTTACAGTGTCCCAGACAATACTGCCCTCTAATGGTTTCAGTTAGGAAGATAATGAAGAATCGAGGATACACAACTGATATACAAGATAATTATCATGCTATATTTAGTTATATCTGCTGTTATATTTTATATTGTCTTGGTCTCTTTTGATTTGTGGCAACTGGTAATAGATCCGTGGCCTGGTTTCATATATTGAAGTTTCTTTTTCTTACTTACTTCTGAGTAGAAAATGATGTGTACTTACCTGGTGTACCGCATATATAGTCTATGTTTGCAGTATGAGAAATAATACTAGTGTCATTTACACCTCACCAGCAGCTGAAAAGTACACTACAGGAATTCTAATATGTCTCAACTATCCATGTGCTGCTGTTTTGAGTTGAAGATTCTGTTGTTGGTGCTCATTCTCAGCTGTGTAGTCAGCTGTTCGAGCTACCAGCCCAGCCGTGCAGGGCACTATCTTTCACAAACGAGGAGCAAAGGTTGGAGCTCTTTCACTCTTGTCATGATGAAACATTAAAAGCATCTCAGATATAATTCAGTCCTGTTTTTACTGTTGTTAGCAGGTGTTGCATGTGTCTTAATTTACAGTTAATACCACACAGTGCCGACTTCTGCTTTCTTTGTGGTGTCAGCTGTATATTGCTTTTTGGTCTGTTTAACACTTTTTGAATCTTTGCAGGCTGTCCTCCAGGTTTGAATGTGTAAAATACAGGAGACATGATCACAGTGCTGCATTTTAAAATTCATTTATTCTCTGTTCCACTCATGTTGCACGGGGAATAAGTAAATCTAAGGTACTACACTTAAACTCTACTCATGAAGATCCCGTTAGAGGCTTCACTCTTCATCGTGTGATTTCTGTACAAAGAGAAAATTAGAGATAAGTATTTTTTATTCCTGCAAAATCATTAAAGCTACATACTTTGCATTGCATTGCAACACTGTGTCAGTGCACATTAAAAAAGATCACTAATTCAATTTCATACTATTCTTTTATAATTGCTTACCTTAGCTCCACTGTCACGGCTCTTGGCTCTCAACTTGTTGACCTGGGACTCTGCAATGTCGGCCCTCTCCTCTGCTTCATCAAGCTCATGCTGTAACTTGCGCAATTTGCCAAGATTCGCATTGGACTGTTCCTCCTAAAAGATAAAAATTAGTGTATAATATGTGACTGTAGGTCAGGGCTGATTCAAAAGGCAAATGGAGTATATTTTGGTAAATAAAGATGCAGTGTTTCAGCTTACAGACTCCTCTGAAGACCGCTTGTAGGATTTGACTTTCAGTTGGAGTTTATCCACCAGGTCCTGCAGGCGGTTCAGATTCTTCTTGTCCTCCTCTGTCTGTTAAATTAATACACAATTCATATTTGCTTGTTCAAGAATAATCTTTCATCTTTTAGTGAATGTTTATCAGAGTGATAGTGCTTATAAAGTATACCTGGTATGTGAGCTCTTTGATGCGTCTCTCATACTTGCGTATTCCTTTCACAGAGTCAGTGCTTTTCTTCTGCTCAATCTCCACCTCATTTTCCAACTCTCGCACCTTCAGAACAATAGTTATGTATGAAGCTTTTATAAGTTTGTTAAAGGCTAAAAATTATATATTGTAACTCAGTGGAAATAAGAAGTATTTACCCTGGACTCCAGCTTCTGGATCTGCTTCTTGCCACCTTTCATGGCAATTTGCTCAGCTTCGTCCAGACGGTGTTGTAGGTCTTTGATGGTTTGTTCCATATTCTTCTTCATACGTTCCAGGTGAGCACTGGTGTCCTGCTCCTTCTTCAGCTCCTCTGCCATCATGGCAGCATCAGTAATGGCCTTCTTGGCCTTCTCCTCAGCATTTCTGCACTCCTGCACAGCCTCCTCCACCTCATTCTGAAGCTGGGATGTGTCTCCCTCCAGCTTTTTCTTCTGGTTGAGCAGGCTGGTGTTCTACAAAGATCATCATTGCGGATTCATTAGTGTTCAATATTAACAGCATAGCATATAGTGGTCACAGCTTTAGACATACCTGAGAATGCAGCAGCTGAACTCTCTCACTGACATCCAGCAGTTCCTGCTCAGCCAGTTTACGACCTCTCTCAGTCTGCTCCACCAGAGACCTCAGCTCATCCAGTTCAGCCTGCATCAGATTGTTACGTCTATCCACAATGGCGATGTTCTCCTTCAGATCATCACTGGCACGGAGAGCTTCATCCAGCTGCAGCTGGGAGTCCTGTCAAGAAACAACCAAATTCTTTAGCTAATAACAGGGGCCAAAAAAAATTCAAAATCATGCTATCATGCACATTAAGACTTTGTACTACCTTTAGATGAGTGTGGAGTCCCTTGAGCTGCTTCTGAGCTTCTGCTGCCTGCCTGTTGGCCTGGCTCAGTTGAATCTCCATCTCATTGAGATCTCCCTCCATCTTCTTCTTCACCCTGAGAGCCTCATTTCTGCTGCGAGTCTCGGCCTCCAGGGAGCTCTGCAAAGTGTCCACCACTCTCTGCTGGTTACGCTTCATCTGCTCCATCTCTTCATCCTTTTCTGCCAATTTGCGCTCGATTTCAGCCTTCACCTGGTTGTACTCAAGCTGAGATCTAAGGATCTTACCTTCCTCATGTTCAAGGGAACCCTGTTAAAAACAGAAAATCATTGGATTTCTTTTAAAGCATTATAGCTTAAGCACTTTTATTTAAAGAATCACAAATAGGCATATAAATAAGAAGACATTCAACATTTTTCACCTCAGCTTCCTCCAGAGCAGTTTGTATCTCAGCCTTCTCTTGCTCCAGCTGTTTACGGCTCTTCTCCAGCTCATGGATGCTCTTCCCTCCCTCACCAAGTTGCTCAGTGAGGTCAGAAATTTCCTCTGTTCAGACAATACATTAATTTTACCATGCCTTATCCCTATTTATGTTAAAGGACAGATCATATTTAATTGTGTCTTCCTACCTTGGAGATTCTTGTTTTCTCGTTTCATGGTCTCCAGATGATCCAGAGATTCTTCATATGAGTTCTTCAGTTTGAAGAGCTCAGTGCTCTGAGAACGAGCCTCTTTCTGGGAACCTTCCAGCTCAGTCTGGGACTCCTCATACTTCTGCTTCCACTCAGCAAGGACCTGGTTAAATTGTATATTCAATATATTATAAACCTTACAAATACCTAGGAATCTTGATACCTGTACATTCAGACCTTTATTCTATACTTGTGGATACTTATCTGGATTTTGATTCTGTCATTCTCTGTTAATTACCTTGTCAAAGTTTCTTTGTTTTTTATCCAGGGCTGCAGCAGCAGAATTGGATCTCTCCACATCCACCATGAGATCCTCAATCTCACTCTGAAGCCGGTGTTTTGTTTTCTCCAGGGAGGAACATTTAGCATTAGATGCTTCAACAGCTTCTTCAGCATCCTGCAAGCGTTGGGCAAGTTTTTTCCTGGCAGCAAAAAAAGGGAACACATCAATTAATTACCTTATGGACAAAATGGGAATATCATGCCATGTCCTGTCTCAATATGGGTCTTTTTGACGATGGTAATGTAACATTCTGAAATATGTGGGATAGTTTAGTCATGTTACATCTCACTGAATCCTTACTTTGCTTCTTCCAGCTCCTCCGTCCTCTGAATGGCATCAGTTTCGTACTTTGTTCTCCACTGAGCCACTTCAGTGTTGGCCTTGGACATGCTGCGTTGGAGTTCGGCTTTGGCCTCCTGTTCCTCCTCAAACTGCTCTCTTAACAAATCACAGTCATGGCGAGCAGACTGCACTGCATGGGCAAGTGCATTCTTAGCCTGGAAGGTGAAGACACAAGCTGTGATGAACATATCATCAAATTAACATAATGTCTCACTGGATACATTTACACTCATTTGAGATACCTTGACTTCCTCCTCTAGCTGTCTCTTGAGGTCTTCAACCTGCTGAGTGTAAGACTGCTTCCCTCTGGTCAATTGGGAAACCAAAGAGTCTTTCTCCTCCATCTGCCTGGAAAGCTCACCTTTTGTTAAGAAAGTCTGAAATTATCCTCCCTTTTTAATCATTGCAAATATATTCTCAAAGAATTAAAGCTGGAGTGCGAGAGTGATAATGATGATCGAGACCAATAAAAACAGATGTGTTTTGATGGTCCACTGGTCCAAACACATGTTCTTTAACCGTCCACCAGCACACCGGGATTTGTCCTAGTATGTCCGATTGCCAGTACCCCACTAGCTGTAACCCAATGTTGATACTTTAAAATGGAGGATTAATTGTTTTGAGTGTCACATAACCCCTACTATATGACAAATTCACTATCAGAATTTGATCTACTAAGTCCTATAACGTTTGGAAAGTCTAGAGGAGCTTTACCATTAACAACCAAATAGCCAGTGTGGGAATAACATGTTCTGGAAGTTAGAGGCTTAATCAGTATTGTGTGAACTAATTTGGAAAGGGCTTGAATGTAGTAGACATTAATTTATAGGTAAAAGTTCCGCACTGCAGGTTTAAAGAAGGGTCCTACCATTCTCAGTTTGAAGCTTTGCTTTCTGCATGGTAAAATCATTGATGATGCGCTGGCTTTCATCAGTTTTAGTCCTCAATTCACTCACTTGATCTTCAAGAGTGCGACACATCTTCTCCAAGTTTGTCTGAAAATAAAACACATTTGCTTTGTGAGGCTTTGAGCTTAATGATGCAGTCATCGTGCTAGCAAGTTTACAGTGTCAATACTAACATGCTGATCTTTGCCAGGTATAATGTTTAATATCTTCACTCTTTTAGTTATGTGTATTGGCATACTAACATTTGCTTATTAGTTCTGAACACATGGACATCCCATGAAGGTATCCCTAAAACTCTATAGGAATAAACAATAAGATCAAGCTTCAGCATACTTTTTAGTCTTCAGGGTTCCTTTGTTGGTCATACTCACTTTGGACTTGGAAACCTGCTCCATGTTGGAGACCACATCATCCAGTTCCAATCTGAGCTCGCTCTTCTCTTTCTCCAGCTTCTGTTTGACTCTTTGCAGGTTGTCAATCTGCTCTCCCAGGTCAGCCACGCTGTCTGCATTCTTCTTCCTCAGTGTAGCAGCAGTGGCTTCATGCTGCAGTGTGGCCTCTTCAAGGTCTCTGCGCATCTTCTGAAACTCAGCCTCTCTCTTCTTGTTCATCTCAATCTGGGCAGCAGTGGCTCCTCCAGCCTCCTCCAGCCTCTCACTGATCTCCTCCAGCTCTCTGGACAAATCGGCCCTCTGTTTCTCCACCTTGGCTCGAGCTGCTCGCTCTGCCTCCAGTTCTTCCTCCAGCTCTTCAATGCGGGCCTTGACAAATTCATCATAGGATTATACATTTTAAGTAGGAATTCCCATTATGGAGATATAACAAGTTTAAGTTTGTGCATTTACCTGTAATTCCTTCAGTTTTTTCTGTAGTTGAGAACCCATGGCCTGTTCGTCCTCAATCTTACTCAGTTGCTGGCTGATTTCAAATTCTTTCCTACATTTAAATGATAAAATGGTTCACCTCAGTAAACAGTTGTTAAAGCATGATTGATATTGTGCCTGGGATTTTTTCTTTATAAAACATTTTAGCGTACTTTTTGAGTTTTTCCTCCATCTGCTGCTTGTCATTTTCTAAATCCATTACACTTTCTTGGGTTAACTTCAAGTCCCCCTCCAGTTTTCTCTTCGCTCTTTCCAGATCCATCCTTAATTTCTTCTCTTGTTCCAATGACCCTTCAAGCTGACAAACAAAGCATTCCAAACATTTACTTTAAAACGTTGGACTCCGCTGCTTGAAATTTAGTCAGAAATAACATTAAGGCATACTAACATCATCCACTTGCTGTTCCAGCTTGGTTTTGGCCTTGGTCAGAGTGTTGACTTTGTCCTCCTCACTCTGCAGATCGTCCAGCGTTTGCTGATGAGCCTCCTGAAGAGCTTTCTTCTCCTTAGTCAGCTTAGCAATGATTTCCTCCAAAGCTGCCATCTCTTCAGTCAGGTTTTTAACCTAAAATATTGTTTAGTTAGCATAACTTACCCGGTCAAAAGATTTTGTCAACACAAGTCAAAATAACTTCTTACCTTGTTCTCAGTGGCATGCTTCTCCTTTTCAACTTTAGCCAGGGTCAGCTCTAGATCATCAATGTCTTTCTTGAGTTCTGAGCACTCATCCTCCAACTTTCTCTTCTTGGCAGTCAGCTCTGCATTCATCTCCTCTTCATCTTCTAGTCTCTCTGTCAGCTCTTTGGATTTGGCCTCAAGCTGGATCTTACTTTTGATCAGACCCTCACAGCGCTCCTCTGCATCTGTAAGATTGTCTTGTTCCTATAGATAGTACAAAAAACAATATTGTAAATTGTTACACTAGAATAAATCTGTGTAATGTTTGGGTGAACTGAAAGACTGATCTTACAGATTGAACTTGGAGCTGCAGGTCATTCTTCTCTTGGAGAATGGAGACCATCTTTTCTTCCAGCTCTTTCCTGCGGGCTTCAGATTTAGCGTAAGCCTCTTTGAGCTTTAAGAACTCCTCCTTCATGTTTGCCATCTCCTTCTCAGTCTCTGCTGATTTCAGCAAAGGTTTGATCTTGAAGTACATCTTCATCCAAGGCCAATTCTTGACACCCATGAAGGCACGCACGTTCCACTGGATCACCAGTAAGGCGTCCCTGGGAGTGGAAATCAATTTATGACTTAAATGTACATTTTTGCCTCTCAGTTTATGTTAATAATATCCATCAATGACTGTTTTCCTACCTGCGCTCAACAATTTTCTGGAACTCAATTCTGGCAAGTAATCCTCTGGCTCTCGCTTGCATTCCAGTGATAATGAGAGCGAGACGATCATCTCGCATCTCCTCAAGAACACCAAGCAGACCAGCTTTGAAGAACACCTAGTATTGAAAAAAACATTTTAAACTTCCCCCTAGAAAAAGAGCTGCTTTCATCATTCAACACTGTTTATATTAGTTTATGTAATGACAGAACCAACCTTTGTGTGTCCCAGCCTATACTGCTCATGATCAATATCCAGAGAGCCCAGCAGTTTTTCTGCTGCTTTCTTGTTGTCCATGAACTGGCCCTCAGGGATAACATTGGGGTTCAGAATGCGATATCTGAAATTATACAATAATAGTATCATTGCAATTAGTGATTGAATGTGCAGTGCATTCTATTTAATCATCAGTATGAGAGGCTACATGTCTTACCTTTGTTTGAAGTCTCCATACTGGATCCTGTTGGGGAATCCCTTCCTGCAGATCCTGATGCCTTCCAGCACACCGTTACAGCGCAGCTGGTGCATAACCAGAGGATTCTCCATCTCCCCAGGAGTCTTAGTCTCATTGGGGATGAGGCAGCGGACAAAATGGGGGTGAGTTGACCTGAGGTTGGTCATCAGTTTGTTCAGATTCTCCTGTAAATGTAGACAGTAAATTATATGAATTCCATATACCAAATCAAGAACATAATTGTATGTGATCTGAGCTATGTCTCCTGTATGATTTCACAGCTTATGTGTTCTGGGTTTAATCTCTTTCCCAAAACAGATGAATATGACTCTAAAAGACACAATTTAAATTTACCCTGTGCAGGGCAGAGACAGTCTGGAAGGAGGAACCTTTCTTCTTTGCTCCCTTTCCTTTTGCTGCTGCCCCCTCTGCAGTGTGGAAGTTATAGTTATAGATATATACATGTAATGTCCTTTTCTGAAACATTTATATTCTATATAATCATGGTAAATTCAATGACAATGGCCCAAGATCCTTTACCTGATTCGGCACCAGCATATCCCATGAACAGCGTACACAGTAACTTCAGACTGGACTTCTGGAAGAGCCCAACCACTGTCTCATTCAGTGGGTCTTTGTTCTTCACCAGCCAATTACCGATGTTGTAATCAACAGTACCAGCATAGTGAACCAGGGAGAAATGAGCCTCTGGTTTCCCCTTAACAATCCTGGGCTTCTGGAAGTTGGGACTTTTACCCAGATGGTTGTCATATAACTTGGCTTTGAATGTTGCATCGCTGGCTTTGGGGAACATGCACTCCTCTTCAAGGATGGACATGATGCCCATTGGCTAAAGGGACATAATATAGTATAGTATAGTATAGTATAGTATAGTATCGTATGGTATAGTATAATATCGTATAGTATAGTAGACAATGATAGAATTTCTAGAATGTGCAAGTTTGAAAACACCAACCTTCTCAATTAGTTCAATGCAGGCTGCCAAGTCCATACCAAAGTCAATGAACTCCCACACAATGCCCTCTTTCTTGTACTCTTCTTGCTCCAGCACAAACATATGGTGGTTGAAGAACTGCTGCAGCTTCTCATTAGTGTAGTTGATGCACAGTTGCTCGAAGGTGTTATACTAGGAAGAGCATGCAATACAATAAGTTAGAGAAAGTATATTTTATAATCACAAGTGAATAAAACTTTTTATACTTACATCAAAGATCTCAAATCCAGCAATGTCCAGCACACCAATGAAGTACTGGCGGGGTTGCTTGGTTTCCAGAGATTGGTTGATTCTAATCACCATCCACAAGAACATTTTTTCATACACTGACTTGGACAGTGCACCAATGGAGTAGTACACCTAGATAATTATGAATAAAGTAGTTGGGTTTAACATTTATTTTCTGAACTCCCACAAGGTTTAAATGCAGCAACACTTTTGAAATTTACCTGCTGCTCACTCTGACCCTTGGTGACCCACTCGTTGCCTACTTTCACTCTTGGGTGACATAGGCCCTTGATGAGGTCAGCAGAGTTCAAGCCCATCAGATATGCAACTTTGTCTGTGTCTGTGGAAGGATTTTGTTAAGAAGAATAATTTACTATATTGTTTTGTGTTTAAGAGGCGTGAGTTGGTGATAGTCAAACAATTTCTATTTAAAAAAGTAAAACTGTCTTTTCTTGTCGTAATCCTTTACCCTCTGTGCCGTCGGGCTCTGCCTGCTCTTCCCTCTGCTTCTGTTTGAATTTCATGTTTCCGAAATGCATGATGGCACCAGTCAACTTGTAAATGCCATTCTTCTCCTCTTGGATGAAGCCCAGGACATCAAAAGCATCCTTAAATGACCAAATTAAATTTGAGTTAGTAATGAATATGAACATGAATATATGTGTAGAATTTGTAACAACTTCTCTGCTTAACTCACATCAGTAGCAATCAGCTCGTCACGATCATCGATGGAAGCTACGGTGGTCTGTCCTTGGGAGATGTAGCAGTAGTCATAGGGGTTGCTTGTGATCAACAGCATCTCTGTCCCAAAAAAAAAAGAAGAAGACATTTAATATGTGTCTATGGTGTTTCTTCAGGGTCAGATTTAATCCATGTTTTGACAATTGTAAAACATGATTTCTTTCAACATCATGTCTTGTCTGCTTTGAACACATGAATGGATGATTGATTCTCACCTAGCAGCTCTGGTTTCCTTTGGGACAGAATCTGGTAGAATATGTGGTAGTCTCTCTCAGCCTTGAGCTGATAAGTGACACGAGATTTCTCCAGAAGATCTGAAAATCATTACAACATTACTTTATCTTACAACCTGTTAGTTAGGTGTTTTATTAAAACACAGAAACACCTTGACATGCCAACCTTGGGTTAATAAACAAATCATGAGGTGATGTGTGAAAATAGCTCAAGACCAAAAGTATTGAAGTACATGTTACAAACTACTTACATGTCTCAATATCAGCAGAGGCCAACTTTCCACTCACCCCAAAGTGGATTCGAATGAATTTACCCTTTGAGAGGCAAGAAAAGGACAATTATATTGAACCACTTACTGCTATTTTGAAATATCTCCAATATTATAATGCCCCTAATGCCCTGATTTCATCCAAACACACTGCTTACATTTTGAAACTCTACTGTGAACTGTGTTGTTATTTGAAGTATAAACACTTGCAGGACATATGGAGGTGTTACTGAACATGACAGCAAAATCAAAGTGTTCATCTTTAATAAATGGAGTAATAAGGACACTTACAAATCTGGAGGAGTTGTCATTTCTGATGGTTTTGGCGTTTCCAAAAGCCTCCAGAGCAGGGTTAGCCTGGATGATTTGATCCTCCAGGGTGCCCTGTAGATTTAATGGATGCAAACTTTAAGCCCAACTATTAAAACACCATTTATTATGTTTATCATAATGAACACATAAACCAACCTTTTTCTCCTGAGCAGCATCCTTCTTGCCAGAAACTGCTGCAATGCTGGCAAAGTACTGGATGACTCTCTTGGTGTTCACAGTCTTTCCTGCTCCAGATTCTCCACTGGGAATGAAAACCACTGAATGAACATGTCATGAAGACAATTGAAAAAAAAAAATGCATCAATGCTCTTCAGAATAGAAACAGATATGATTTTTGTGAATAACTCACGTAATAAGGACAGACTGGTTTTCTCTGTCTGCAGGATTTAAGACAGTGTTTGGTGTTAGGATGTTTTTTTCTTTAAATGTTTAGATGGTGTCAGAGAAAACATCACACTTTCCAAAAAGCAAAGTGCACAATGAGGTGAACGTACCTGAGAGCATGTATTGGTAAGCATTGTCAGAGATGGAGTAGATGTGAGGAGGAGCTTCAGTCCTCTTCTTTCCTCTGTAGGCATTGACCACCATCTGATCGTACACTGGCAGCCACTTGTAGGGGTTGACAGTCACACAGAACAGCCCTGAGTAGGTCTGTGGACAAAGACAAATAAAAGATGTCCTCATTATTGGACTGAAGGTTTCGGACACTGGAGAGATCACAAGACTTGTGGTCATCACTCACGTAGATCATCCATGCTGCATAACGCTCTTTGAGGTTGAACAGCACAGCAGGTTCATGGAGGAAGGTGAACATCGCCATGTCCTCAATTTTATCAAACTTTGGCGGGTTCTGAGGGTGGATGTCTATCTCCTTATGGGTAACAGTCTGTAAATGTTTAAAACAGGAAAGTCAGATAAGTATATGCTAACCACTTTGTTTGATTGCTGTGACATCATCACTTTCCCTTCATTACACAGTACATGTGGTTGCCAGACTTACTTTCCCAAACTCAGTCTCAACGGTGGCTTTGTCGCCGTCTCTGCTGGTGACTTTTGCTTTAACGTACTCCACGTCAGGGTCGGGTACAAAGCACATCCTCTTCATGTCGAATTGTCGAGTCTGGGCCTCCAGACGCTCCTTATCTGACTTTCTCAGAAAGGAAGCTGCTACCCCAAACTCCGCCATGAGGGCGTCACCTGACATCTTGAAAGCTGTGAACCAAGCATTTGATTTAAAAGCATTTTCATTACATTTTCTTTGGAGTACCACTTGTTTTGCTTATTTGCTTGTATGTTGTAAGTTTATGAGTCACCTATTAACAATTGTAACCACTATTTTACAGTGCATATCAACTTATCAGGATATCATATCTTTGTTTTCTGTTTTTTAATTTAAGTAAGCTTATATTCTAGGAATCACCAGCAGACACTTTTTTAAACAAAGTCCCACAATTGTTTTGAGTATGTTAGGTTCATTTTGTTTCAAAAAACAAACAGGATGGAGATAATTACCTGTTTACTCTTCCTCTCCCCTCAGACTGATTTAATGTGGTGGTTCACTGATAGAAGACAGAAAAGACAAAAAGCTAACCAGCTTTGTCTCTACTACACAATGTAACAGTTAAATGCATAAAATGTATGTGTACTTACCTGCAGGTGTTGTGTGCCTGTCTTCACTCCCCTATCTGAACCTCTTTTTATACACAGCCAGAAGGCAGTGCCTCAACACACAGTCTCCCTATATGGAAAGAGAAAGACAACAAGGGACCCTAATCAAAAAAGGAACATCTGTATTTGGAGATAAAGGTGTGGACAATAAAAAGTCCCATATAACCATTGGCCAGTGCAATTGAAGCTTATGAGCTGGTCTTAGATCAGCATCTATTTTAGTGTTGTCCTTTGAGTGACTTAAAAGGCATCAAACTATAGAAATATTTTATTGTTTATGATAATATAATAATTGGTCATATGAAATAATAATAAGAAGAAGAAACTTTATTTATATAGCAGTTTCATACAGAAGATGCCACTCAAAGTGCTTAAAAAGGACACTTAAAATATACAAAAGATATATATAAAAAGGAGGGAAGCAGAATGAAGTAAAGCAGTAATAGTTAACACATATGTATACGTAATAGGGAATAAAGTTAGTCATTACCATAACCAGTGTCACCATCTTAGTTATTGTATCAATTAATCTGTAAATGTTTATAAGCAATTTCTAATGCATTTTGTTTTGAAGGTAGATCAATTTTAAACATTTTCTACTGTGGTGGTCTAGTGGTCCCTAATATGGTCTGTCACCACAACAGACCATATTATCCTTGAGGACAAAGATAAACTTGTGAATTTTTCACTTGAATTCCTTCATCTGGTCTGTGTTGCCTCCCAGTGGATCTCAGCCACCCTTCTTCCATTTATAATAAAAGATGGTGTGTGTGACAGCTGCCTGCTTTCAAAGGTTTCAGCCTCCATACTGTCAGTAAATACATTTAGCTCATACATAGCAGTTATCATCTCCTGCATGTATACATTATTAATAGCAGAGGGTTAATAGGTCTAATAGCTGTCGAGTTAACAGATGAGATCCTTAAACAACGTGTTTATTGAGTGGACCTCCTGAAGACCTTCTTAAGAAGCATATGAGCCCTTTGACTTTAACAACTTCACACATTCACCATAACCTTGTGGGTAGACAGTCGGTTGTCTGCACCCAGCGTACCATTCCTCATTACATCAAGGGGAGTGCTGAGGCATTCCCAGCTGTCTTGTGTCCTTCTGTCAACACTTATAATTGAGCTTCATTGTCTTCCCTACATGCGACAGGGACCTTGGTGTGCTGTTCTAGTGATTCAACAGTTATGTCCGGATGGACCAAAGGGCATATTTTGGGTCATAGTTGTATTATGTATGTGTGTGTGTGTGTCATGTTGAGTTTAAAAAGCTGAATTAGATAGAGGTCAATATTCCTTGATGATTAAAAAGATTATCAGTTTACTCATCACCAGAGAGCACTGCCTGTGTAAACAGTTGTTTAATGTCTCACATGGAAGCTTTGAGGGTGATCTTACTTTGACATTTTGGGTAATACTGTAGTTACTGTAGAGTTATTCACTTTCTTGTCAGTAAAATAGGAAGAAGCGGCCAGCGGCCTGTTAGTTTATTAACTGCCATTTCAAGGAAAAATGCCATTGAGTTTTAGTATGGTAAATGTCAGACATAGTGTCTTTGAAGATTGAGAAAGGGACAAAAAGCTACTATTGGATAAAATGTCATCAATTTGGTCTCCAGAGGATGAGTCCAACTACCTTTGGTGATCCTCTGACACGAACCCCAGGACCACCAGGAGGTTTGTGGTTCTGAGTAAAATATTTTAGGACTATCACATGAATTGCCATAACATTTGCTATAGATATTCATGTTGCTTATAAGATGAATACATTACATACATATTCATTATTCCCAGGCGATGTATTCAAGTGACTTTAGTGATCTCCTGGCTCTCGGATGGAATGCCAAAGAATTGGACACATTCATGGTCCCCAGAGGATGAATTGTAAAACTTTGATCATCTGGTAAAAATGTATGCTTTGTCCAATAGTTTGTTTTATGACATACCTGATATAGACTACCTGCAAAATATTCTCATCATCCGCAGCTGTACCTTTGTTTGGTGCTAATTAGAAAATGTTTAGCTAGCTAGCATTCCACCTGCTAGCATTATTTTAAGCATGTTGACGTGAGTACATTTGCAGTAGGGAGAACATTTTATAATTTAATTGATAACTAATAGAATAATACTTTTATTATATTTGCCACATATAGTCTCGGTTCTGCATCTATTATTCTTACATTTATAGACTCCCAGTAGAAGTCAGCCAAAAGGTTCTCTAACACAATGTCTTGAAAACAAACCACAGAAGACTGAGAGGTGTTTATGGCACATTGTTTCCTTGATTTGGTCCTTGAGCTCGGAGATTACCACATGACGTTCATAGAGCCACTACACTGCACAGTGACACATTATATCAAACTTAGACTTCAGTGAGAGCTGCCAACCCTCACACTTACTGGCTCTGGCTCACACTCACACACTCCCCAAGCACATCTCACACAAAATACAAAACCACAGTTACAAAACAATACTGATTCTACAGTACATACAGAACACCAATTTCCTCTCAGGAGAAACTTTGGTGCCAAGCAGTTCTGACCACCTTTTCAATAGTCAGTTCAGTAGGTGATCACAAAACACCTAATGAAAATTCCTACAATAACAAGGACTTTAAAAAATGAGTCTTCACATCCTGTGTGCTTTCAATTTTCCACTTATTTAATATGTTTTTTGTGTCCATGTTCTGCTGTTGACAGGATATAAGGATGAAAGTTGAATGTGAACATCATCACAGTTGCAGCTGTTCCTAAGCAAGGCGAGGTAACAGCCATATATACTGGCACTATTGATTATAACAATTTGAACGTTAATTATTGCACTGTTTTTAACTTGTGAAACAGTATTTTGTTTTTATGTACCTGCATAAGAATGACAATTAAAGTGAATTGAATTGAATTGAACTAAAACAAACTGCCTATTCATACTGTAACTCCACACTCCATATGGTTGGCCTCACATTGTTTCCTTCGGTTTACCCTTGAGGACAAAGATATATCTGTGAAATTGTTTTGGGATTCCTTCTACTGACCTTAAGTGAAAGTAATCTCTCCACACTCATCCGGCTTGTCATTTGTCCCCCTCAGCAGTATGAACAGTCTCTATTTAATTTTCTAATAAATAAACACAATACTTAAGAGCCTAGGTTAATTACTTTCTCTTCTGCTAAGTGTCATATGATACCAAATTACCTGTCACAAGTACTAATTGTATAAAGAAAATGTACAGATTGCTGTGAGGTGATAATTTGAGAAAGGGGGTTCTTAACAAAGTGTGAACTCCTCAATGACCCTTGCACAGATGATCAGGTCTGAGAATCCTCCACCTTCAACCTTGTGTGGTCATGCCATCTTCATTTAGCCTCAAAGGTGAAACCAACTGATCGCGTCAACAGCTCTTAAGTCAGCTGTCTTGAGTTATTGTTGTTGTTAATTTGTTCTTGAGCTTATCTAAACTTAATCTAATGTCATATTTTGACAATGTAAATCCAGCATCACAAGCCTCCAGACCACATGATTCTACCTGTTTGAACCCTGTTTTTCCACTGATATCCAATAAAAACCATTTGCAGTAGCCTTAAAATGTAATTTAAAGACAAACAAACGAGAAAGGAAAGAGGGTGATTTTACGATCCTATATATAAGAACAACTTGTGTGGTAATGAAAAAAAGATATGCTTTATATTAAAATCACATTTATCTTTATATATTGTATATTTTCGGAAGTGATAATTGGATTGTTGGAATTCACAAGTGTCTGCAGTCACCACAAGGATCGTGTCACCTGTCAAGAGTATTTTTGCACCATGCAAAGTGCAAGGCAACCTACAAAGTATTAATGTATATGTACAGTAGTTAGAGATGGCATCCGCTCCTCCAAGACCTTTGAATTGCATAACAAGACCCTTTCAACACTCTGCTTTCCCTGCAGGCTCAGCAGTCCTGCACAGCGGTTTGAAAGTTTAGCTTTTGATGTTGTCTTGTTCTCCGTGCATTCCTCGTGTCATTCACATGATGCTTTTGTTTACTGCATGTAACAGCCTGCAAGAGTTTTCAGATTTCCCCTTCAGCATAAAAGACAACACCTTTCTTAATTGAATGGCTTATTAGAAAATGTAAAGCACATACAGGTGGATTGGTTGGAATAGGAAGGAAGAAGAAAGCAGATGATGTTGGAAAGCTGAGAAAAAAAGAGAGAGAAGGGTGGGTGGAAAAACATGTAGAGGTGGTGGAGGTGGATGTTGCATAAACTGTCAAACAAGTGAGCTTGAATGGTCTGGTGCATCAACAGAATATACAGTAGTTATGGGCAGGAGTTGTTGCCTAAAAAGGAAACTTCTGTCTTTTTCAATCTAGACCATATTCTCCTACATTTTGTGTCTAAGTGACTAATGGGTTCAATGTTTTTTGAAATTGGTCCAGTATTGAGCAAGAGCCCTTCAACCAGTTGCTAAACAGGCTGCAATTTAATCCAACACGCAATAGCGACCCATCAGTGTATGTCCTCTAAAAGCGCTAGAGGAAATTAGAGGGAAAAGCAAAGAGGAAAAACTTAAAATGACAGATAAAGAACAATAGGCACAGGGTGGAAGCTATGAATATGACAATATGAGTGACAAACATGCAGGAATAGAGAAGAGAGGACAAAAGGAAGAAAAGACAGGAAAAATGTAAGGAATGTAAGAGAGAAATGTACAGAATGTAAGAGGGCCAGACAGTAAGACCAAAGAAAACTGACACCAAATCACTAATTGATTATTTTAGCAGTAGTTAAAGGGTCCCATAGGTACTTGAATCAATTGTAATAGCCACAGTTATAGTAGGAATCCAACCAAAAGTTGTAGTATTACTTTCTGGCAATTGTGACAGTAAGAGGAAGGGGTGGGTGAGGAAATATTGCTCTTGGCCCAAAAGCAGACTCAAAGAGCATTAACATTAAAAGAGTTTACTTTGTCAGCAGGCATAACAGGTAAGGCAAGAAGGAGAAGACTAAAAATAAAACTGGCATAGTTCAAAATCACCATTCGGGCAGGCAGATTCAAGCAAAACAAAAAGGCTGCAATGCTATGACTAGGAGACACAATTCACAGTATGACAAATGACAAGGCTACTGTGCGGGTCTAGTATAAACTCTTTGGACAATGGGATAATGAGGATCATGTCTGCAGGCAGGTGCGAGGTCAGGTGACTGGTAAAGGTAGGAACATAATGAGGACAATTGGTTGACAGGAGAAGGACAGGGTCTGAAATCATGGACAGATAAATTAGATGAATTAAATGATTTCTCAATCAAATGTTGATAATTATGAAAAAGTTGAGGGCTCACTAATATCTCATCAGCACTGCAGGATGGGGCACCAAGAAAGAGGTGATAACAGTGCGAGAGGTGAAGTTGTCCAACATTGCTTAGCTGGAGAGAGCTGTCAAGTGAAATGTGTCTCAGGCAAAAGTGTGCAGTCGTTCTGCAAGGTGATAATGTGGTCCAATATGACCCGAGAAAAAGTATGACAATCTATAGACCACTTTACCCTGCACTCCTCATCACTCAACTATCACAGCTCCACACCTTACTCTAAATGCCTTTCTAACCTTGAGGGCATTGTTTTGCTACCAGGGTGGAACATACCAATCCATGTTGAGATTTTCATTCTCAGCTGCCTTACATTCATCACGTCTCTCCTGCTGTGGTTCTTTGTCCACAGTCTTAGACTGGGCCAAGGGATATGAACAGTAGCAAGTATCAGACTGATCCTGCAAAGATGAAGGAATCTTAAAGTCTAAGGTGTGCAGAGGAGAGACAGATCTCTGAACCTACTGACACTGAGTGTCCTTCTGTCACAGCAATGCAGTGAGATGCATTTTGGTGGAATTACAGCTTGTTTTATCACTTTTAAAAGATACCCCATAAGATTATCTGATCTGATTAGGCAAACGCTATCTCACTATGACACTCACACCTAGCTTATACTCTTGTGTGATGAGGTGAATGCCACATGTAAAAACATCCTGGAAATGAATTTGTTCATCTGGCAATGTGTGTTAAAAGGTTAGTCATCATAGTTAATCAATGTGTTTGGTGATAATCAATGTCACAGGTGAGGATGTGGATATTATCAGTAAATTTTAAAAAATGGAGGCCTTATCTCATAATTACTTTTTAATGCAGTTTTTTTCATTGGTGAATAAAATGGTAGAAACACAATATGTATAGCATTTGACTTGTCAAATTCAATGAGTTTAGATTTTTCCTGTATTTATTATTTATATACAGTATAATATAATATGCTTCAAGTCATGAGATGCTGGTAGTGTAGACACTTTGGACACCTCCAAGTCACAGCTCTTCAGACCTAAATTCATCACTGATCAGCATCACAACAAACCAGCACAGTTATGGCAGATTATCTTTTTTTTTAAATTCACGTTCCTAATGCAGTGTCCCGGGGGGGAAAAATACACATTTTGTATTTCTTTTCTTTTTAATGCGTCAGTGCTTTCATCATTTTATAATCATCTGATATTTGTTTTTTTAGAATTCATAAGATTTGTATTAATCTTAGAATTAATCATTGTAAAAGTACCTGGAAAAGTGCATCACCTACTTGTATATTATTTTATAGCTTGCCATTATGTGACATTATGAAGTCAGTAAGTTGGGTCGCTCATCTTAGTGTAAAAAATTAGTAAAACTCACTCATTCTGTGTATGTTGTTGCAATGTCTCCATCTAGTGAAAGGGCACTCTCAACAACTGCATTATCACGTAAACAAATTTAGATAGTTTTCTTTAAAATGGCAAAAACATTATTTTTGGCCACATAACGGCATTACAGTTTATGACCCATGGCAATCGTTAGACATTTGTTATAATGGTTTTAAGATTGTTTTTGCTATTGAAAATTAGCATTAGCAATGTACTTACCAGAAAAATAGTGTCATTTTAGAGAGTTACCCACTTGGTCAGTGCCTACTTATTTTCTGTTCTGGGTCATAAGGACATGAAACCTTTCCCAGCAAGCACTCTGTGGGGCCGCAGTCTGTTGTAGATCTAATAAACAGGGACAAAGACATTCAACCTCACATCTATGGGCAGATTCAAATTTCAAGTTCGCCTGACTTGCTTGGACTGTTGTATCTGCCAGCAAAACATGAGGATATATGAAAAACACGACACAGGTTTGGATTTTTGATATGCATCACTCTTTATTTTGTTTAGCTATATTTAATATAATAATTATTATTATATATAATAATTTTAGTGTTGAGTCTTTGAAGGTTCCAGCCAACAGCTTCATTCACCTTCATGCCCCATCTGTATAGGAGACAATGAATGAAAACCATTATGTTGCAATCATTTAATTTACAATATTATTACTATATACAAAGCAAAGCATAAATATACTGCAATTACACAAAGTTAAAGAAAAAACATGGAAATATGACTGAAACTGCTGTCATCACTGACCTTGGATGAAGCATCACGGCTTTTGGTTCTCATCTTGTTGACCTGCGACTCAGCAATGTCAGCTCTTTCCTCTGCCTCATCCAGTTCATGTTGCAGTTTACGGAGCTTGGTCAAATGGCCGTTAGCTTGTTCCTCCTGTTAAATCATTAAATTTGATTAATTATTTTTAAAAGAATGAGCGGGAGCTATGCACTTCTAATATCAAAATACACCTGTACTTACAGCCTCTTCTGAAGATCTCTTGTAAGATTTGACCTTCAGCTGCAGTTTGTCTACCAGGTCCTGCAGACGGCTCAGATTCTTACGGTCCTCTTCAGTCTGAACAGGGTTTAATAAGCAGAGTCATGCATTGCTTTTTATATGACACAGAAAATGTATTTGAATGTGGAGAGCACATGTTTATAATAGACCTGATAAGTAAGCTCCTTGATGCGTCTCTCATATTTACGGACTCCTTTCACAGAGTCACCACTCTTCCTTTGCTCAGATTCCACTTCAGCTTCTAACTCCCTCACCTGCAGTACAA
Source organism: Scomber scombrus (assembly GCF_963691925.1). Taxonomy (NCBI): domain Eukaryota; kingdom Metazoa; phylum Chordata; class Actinopteri; order Scombriformes; family Scombridae; genus Scomber; species Scomber scombrus. The sequence continues at coordinate 8,939,079 of NC_084989.1, forward strand.
AAACAAGATCACAGTGTCACAGAAACTAAATAAAGTATCTTAACAACATCTGAACAAATAGGTCTCTCTTACCCTGGCCTCCAGCTTCTGAACTTGCTTCTTGCCACCTTTCATGGCAATTTGCTCAGCTTCGTCCAGACGGTGTTGCAGGTCTTTGATGGTTTGTTCCATATTCTTCTTCATGCGCTCCAGGTGAGCACTGGTGTCCTGCTCCTTCTTCAGCTCCTCTGCCATCATGGCAGCATCAGTAATGGCCTTCTTGGCCTTCTCCTCAGCATTTCTGCACTCCTGCACAGCCTCCTCCACCTCATTCTGAAGCTGGGATGTGTCTCCCTCCAGCTTTTTCTTCTGGTTCAGCAGGCTGGTGTTCTACAAAGATCATCATTGAGGATTCATTAGTGTTCAATATTAACAGCATTAATAGCATATAGTGGTCACAGCTTTAGACATACCTGAGAATGCAGCAGCTGAACTCTCTCACTGACATCCAGCAGTTCCTGCTCAGCCAGTTTACGACCTCTCTCAGTCTGCTCCACCAGAGACCTCAGCTCATCCAGTTCAGCCTGCATCAGATTGTTACGTCTATCCACAATGGCGATGTTCTCCTTCAGATCATCACTGGCCCGGAGAGCTTCATCCAGCTGCAGCTGGGAGTCCTGTCAAGAAACAACCAAATTCTTTAGCTAATAACAGGTGCCAAAAAAATTCTAAATCATGCTATCATGCACATTAAGACTTTGTACTACCTTTAGATGAGTGTGGAGTCCCTTGAGCTGCTTCTGAGCTTCTGCTGCCTGCCTGTTGGCCTGGCTCAGTTGAATCTCCATCTCATTGAGATCTCCCTCCATCTTCTTCTTCACCCTGAGAGCCTCATTTCTGCTGCGAGTCTCGGCCTCCAGGGAGCTCTGCAAAGTGTCCACCACTCTCTGCTGGTTACGCTTCATCTGCTCCATCTCTTCATCCTTTTCTGCCAGTTTGCGCTCGATGTCAGCCTTCACTTGGTTGAACTCAAGCTGAGATCTAAGGATCTTACCTTCCTCATGTTCAAGGGAACCCTGTTAAAAACAGAAAATCATTGGATTTCTTTTGAAAGCGTTTTTGGCTTAAACACTTTTTTTAAGCATCACAAATAGGCATATAAATAAGAAGACATTCAACATTTTTCACCTCAGCTTCCTCCAGAGCAGTTTGTATCTCAGCCTTCTCTTGCTCCAGCTGTTTGCGGCTCTTCTCCAGCTCATGGATGCTCTTCCCTCCCTCACCAAGTTGCTCAGTGAGGTCAGAAATTTCCTCTGTTCAGACAATACATTAATTTTACCATGCCTTATCCCTATTTATGTTAAAGGACAGATCATATTTAATTGTGTCTTCCTACCTTGGAGATTCTTGTTTTCTCGTTTCATGGTCTCCAGATGATCAAGAGATTCTTCATATGAGTTCTTCAGTTTGAAGAGCTCAGTGCTCTGAGAACGAGCCTCTTTCTGGGAACCTTCCAGCTCAGTCTGGGACTCCTCATACTTCTGCTTCCACTCAGCAAGGACCTGATTAAATTGTATATTCAATATATTATAAACCTTACAAATACCTAGGAATCTTGATACATTCAGAATGTTAATTCTATACTCGTGGATACTTATCTGGATTTTGATTCTGTCATTCTCTGTTAATTACCTTGTCAAAGTTTCTTTGTTTTTTATCCAGGGCTGCAGCAGCAGAATTGGATCTCTCCACATCCACCATGAGATCCTCAATCTCACCCTGAAGCCGGTGTTTTGTTTTCTCCAGGGAGGAACATTTAGCATTAGATGCTTCAACAGCTTCTTCAGCATCCTGCAAGCGTTGGGCAAGTTTTTTCCTGGCAGCAAAAAATTATTTAATTAATTACCTTATGGACAAAATGGGAATATCATGCCATGTCGTGTCTTTTTGACGATGGTAATGTAACGTTCTGAAATATGTGGGATAGTTTAGTCATGTTACATCTCACTGAATCCTTACTTTGCTTCTTCCAGCTCCTCCGTCCTCTGAATGGCATCAGTTTCGTACTTTGTTCTCCACTGAGCCACTTCAGTGTTGGCCTTGGACATGCTGCGTTGGAGTTCGGCTTTGGCCTCCTGTTCCTCCTCAAACTGCTCTCTTAACAAATCACAGTCATGGCGAGCAGACTGCACTGCATGGGCAAGTGCATTCTTAGCCTGGAAGGTGAAGACACAAGCTGTGATGAACATATCATCAAATTAACATAATGTCTCACTGGATACATTTACACTCATTTGAGATACCTTGACTTCCTCCTCTAGCTGTCTCTTGAGGTCTTCAACCTGCTGCGTGTAAGACTGCTTCCCTCTGGTCAATTGGGAAACCAAAGAGTCTTTCTCCTCCATCTGCCTGGAAAGCTCACCTTTTGTTAAGAAAGTCTGAAATTATCCTCCCTTTTTAATCATTGCAAATATATTCTCAAAGAATTAAAGCTGGAGTGCGAGAGTGATAATGATGATCGAGACCAATAAAAACAGATGTGTTTTGATGGTCCACTGGCCCAAACACATGTTCTTTAACCGTCCACCAGCACACCGGGATTTGTCCTAGTATGTCCGATTGCCAGTACCCCACTAGCTGTAACCCAATGTTGATACTTTAAAATGGAGGATTAATTGTTTTGAGTGTCACATAACCCCTACTATATGACAAATTTCACTATCAGAATTTGATCTACTAAGTCCTATAACATTTGGAAAGTCTAGAGGAGCTTTACCATTAACAACCAAATAGCCAGTGTGGGAATAACATGTTATGGAAGTTAGAGGCTTAATCAGTATTGTGTGAACTAATTTGGAAAGGGCTTGAATGTAGTAGACATTAATTTATAGGTAAAAGTTCCGCACTGCAGGTTTAAAGACGGGTCCTACCATTCTCAGTTTGAAGCTTTGCTTTCTGCATGGTAAAATCATTGATGATGCGCTGGCTTTCATCAGTTTTAGTCCTCAATTCACTCACTTGATCTTCAAGAGTGCGACACATCTTCTCCAAGTTTGTCTGAAAATAAAACACATTTGCTTTGTGAGGCTTTGAGCTTAATGATGCAGTCATCGTGCTAGAAAGTTTACAGTGTCAATACTAACATGCTGATCTTTGCCAGGTATAATGTTTAATATCTTCACTCTTTTAGTTATGTGTATTGGCATACTAACATTTGCTTATTAGTTCTGAACACATGGACATCCCATGAAGGTATCCCTAAAACTCTATAGGAATAAACAATAAGATCAAGCTTCAGAATACTTTTTAGTCTTCAGGGTTCCTTTGTTGGTCATACTCACTTTGGACTTGGAAACCTGCTCCATGTTGGAGACCACATCATCCAGTTCCAATCTGAGCTCGCTCTTCTCTTTCTCCAGCTTCTGTTTGACTCTTTGCAGGTTGTCAATCTGCTCTCCCAGGTCAGCCACGCTGTCTGCATTCTTCTTCCTCAGTGTAGCAGCAGTGGCTTCATGCTGCAGTGTGGCCTCTTCAAGGTCTCTGCGCATCTTCTGAAACTCAGCCTCTCTCTTCTTGTTCATCTCAATCTGGGCAGCAGTGGCTCCTCCAGCCTCCTCCAGCCTCTCACTGATCTCCTCCAGCTCTCTGGACAAATCGGCCCTCTGTTTCTCCACCTTGGCTCGAGCTGCTCGCTCTGCCTCCAGTTCTTCCTCCAGCTCTTCAATGCGGGCCTTGACAAATTCATCATAGGATTATACATTTTAAGTAGGAATTCCCATTCACGTTATGGAGATATAACAAGTTTAAGTTTGTGCATTTACCTGTAATTCCTTCAGTTTTTTCTGTAGTTGAGAACCCATGGCCTGTTCGTCCTCAATCTTACTCAGTTGCTGGCTGATTTCAAATTCTTTCCTACATTTAAATGATAAAATGGTTCACCTCATTAAACAGTTGTTAAAGCATGATTGATATTGTGCCTGGGATTTTTTCTTTATAAAACATTTTAGCGTACTTTTTGAGTTTTTCCTCCATTTGCTGCTTGTCATTTTCTAAATCCATTACATTTTCTTGGGTTAACTTCAAGTCCCCCTCCAGTTTTCTCTTCGCTCTTTCCAGATCCATCCTTAATTTCTTCTCTTGTTCCAATGATCCTTCAAGCTAACAAACAAAGCATTCCAAACATTTACTTTACAACGTTGGACTACACTGCTTGAAATTTAGTCAGAAATAACATTAAGGCATACTAACATCATCCACTTGCTGTTCCAGCTTGGTTTTGGCCTTGGTCAGAGTGTTGACTTTGTCCTCCTCACTCTGCAGATCGTCCAGCGTTTGCTGATGAGCCTCCTGAAGAGCTTTCTTCTCCTTAGTCAGCTTAGCAATGATTTCCTCCAAAGCTGCCATCTCTTCAGTCAGGTTTTTAACCTAAAATATTGTTTAGTTAGCATAACTTACCTGGTCAAAAAGATTTTGTCAACACAAGTCAAAATAACTTCTTACCTTGTTCTCAGTGGCATGCTTCTCCTTTTCAACTTTAGCCAGGGTCAGCTCTAGATCATCAATGTCTTTCTTGAGTTCTGAGCACTCATCCTCCAACTTTCTCTTCTTGGCAGTCAGCTCTGCATTCATCTCTTCTTCATCTTCTAGTCTCTCTGTCAGCTCTTTGGATTTGGCCTCAAGCTGGATCTTACTTTTGATCAGACCCTCACAGCGCTCCTCTGCATCTGTAAGATTGTCTTGTTCCTAACGATAGTACACAAAACGACATTGTAAATCGATACACTAGAATAAATCTGTGTAATGTTTGGGTGAACTGAAAGACTGATCTTACAGATTGAACTTGGAGCTGCAGGTCATTCTTCTCTTGGAGAATGGAGACCATCTTTTCTTCCAGCTCTTTCCTGCGGGCTTCAGATTTAGCGTAAGCCTCTTTGAGCTTTAAGAACTCCTCCTTCATGTTTGCCATCTCCTTCTCAGTCTCTGCTGTTTTCAGCAAAGGTTTGATCTTAAAGTACATCTTCATCCAAGGCCAATTCTTGACACCCATGAAGGCACGCACGTTCCACTGGATCACCAGTAAGGCGTCCCTGGGAGTGGAAATCAATTTATGACTTAAATGTACATTTTTGCTTCTCAGTTTATGTTAATAATATCCATCAATGACTGTTTTCCTACCTGCGCTCAACAATTTTCTGGAACTCAATTCTGGCAAGTAATCCTCTGGCTCTCGCTTGCATTCCAGTGATAATGAGAGCGAGACGATCATCTCGCATCTCCTCAAGAACACCAAGCAGACCAGCCTTGAAGAACACCTAGTATTGAAAGAAACTTTTTAAACTTCCCCCTAGAAAAAGAGCTGCTTTCATCTTTCAACACTGTTTATATTAGTTTATGTAATGACAGAACCAACCTTTGTGTGTCCCAGCCTATACTGCTCATGATCAATATCCAGAGAGCCCAGCAGTTTTTCTGCTGCTTTCTTGTTGTCCATGAACTGGCCCTCAGGGATAACATTGGGGTTCAGAATGCGATATCTGAAATTATACAATAATAGTGTCATTACAATTAGTGATTGAATGTGCAGTGCATTCTACTTAATCATCAGTATGAGAGGCTACATTTCTTGCCTTTGTTTGAAATCTCCATACTGGATCCTGTTGGGAAATCCCTTCCTGCAGATCCTGATGCCTTCCAGCACACCGTTACAGCGCAGCTGGTGCATGACCAGAGGATTCTCCATCGCCCCAGGAGTCTTAGTCTCATTGGGGATGATGCAGCGGACAAAGTGGGGGTGAGTTGACCTGAGGTTGGTCATCAGTTTGTTCAGATTCTCCTGTAAATGTAGACAGTAAATTATATGAATTCCATATACCAAGAACATAATTGTATGTGATTTGAGCTATGTCTCCTGTATGATTTCACAGCTTATGTGTTCTGGGTTTAATCTCTTTCCCAAAACAGATGAATAGGACTCTAAAAGACACAATTTAAATTTACCCTGTGCAGGGCAGAGACAGTCTGGAAGGAGGAACCTTTCTTCTTTGCTCCCTTTCCTTTTGCTGCTGCCCCCTCTGCAGTGTGGAAGTTATAGTTATAGATATATACATGTAATGTCATTTTCTGAAACATTTAAATTCTATACAATCATGGTAAATTCAATGACAATGGTCCAAAATCCTTTACCTGATTCGGCACCAGCATATCCCATGAACAGCGTACACAGTAACTTCAGACTAGACTTCTGGAAGAGCCCAACCACTGTCTCATTCAGTGGGTCTTTGTTCTTCACCAGCCAGTTACCGATGTTGTAATCAACAGTACCAGCATAGTGAACCAGGGAGAAATGAGCCTCTGGTTTCCCCTTAACAATCCTGGGCTTCTGGAAGTTGTTACTTTTACCCAGATGGTTGTCATATAACTTGGCTTTGAATGTTGCATCGCTGGCTTTGGGGAACATGCACTCCTCTTCAAGGATGGACATGATGCCCATTGGCTGAAGGGACATAATATAGTATAGTATAGTATAGTATAGTATAGTATAGTATAGTATAGTATAGTATAGTATCATATAGTATCGTGTAGTATCGTATCGTATAATATCGTATAGTATAGTAGACAATAATAGAATTTCTAGAATGTGCAAGTTTGAAAACACCAACCTTCTCAATTAGTTCAATGCAGGCTGCCAAGTCCATACCAAAGTCAATGAACTCCCACACAATGCCCTCTTTCTTGTACTCTTCTTGCTCCAGCACAAACATATGGTGGTTGAAGAACTGCTGCAGCTTCTCATTAGTGTAGTTGATGCACAGTTGCTCGAAGGTGTTATACTAGGAAGAGCATGCAATACAATAAGTTAGAGAAAGTATATTTTATAATCACAAGTGAATAAAACTTTTTATACTTACATCAAAGATCTCAAATCCAGCAATGTCCAGCACACCAATGAAGTACTGGCGGGGTTGCTTGGTTTCCAGAGATTGGTTGATTCTCACCACCATCCACAAGAACATTTTTTCATACACTGACTTGGACAGTGCACCAATGGAGTAGTACACCTAGATAATTATGAATAAAGTAGTTGGGTTTAACATTTATTTTCTGAACTCCCACAAGGTTTAAATGCAGCAACACTTTTGAAATTTACCTGCTGCTCACTCTGACCCTTGGTGACCCACTCGTTGCCTACTTTCACTCTTGGGTGACATAGGCCCTTGATGAGGTCAGCAGAGTTCAAGCCCATCAGATATGCAACTTTGTCTGTGTCTGTGGAACGATTTTGTTAAGAAGAATAATTTACTATATTGTTTTGTGTTTAAGAGGCGTGAGTTGGTGATAGTCAAACAATTTTAGTTAAAAAAGTAAAACTGTCTTTTCTTGTCGTAATCCTTTACCCTCTGTGCCGTCGGGCTCTGCCTGCTCCTCCCTCTGCTTCTGTTTGAATTTCATGTTTCCGAAATGCATGATGGCACCAGTCAACTTGTAAATGCCATTCTTCTCCTCTTGGATGAAGCCCAGGACATCAAAAGCATCCTTAAATGACCAAATTAAATTTGAGTTAGTGATGAAAAATATATGTGTAGAATTTGTAACAACTTCTCTGCTTAACTCACATCAGTAGCAATCAGCTCGTCACGATCATCGATGGAAGCTACGGTGGTCTGTCCTTGGGAGATGTAGCAGTAGTCATAGGGGTTGCTTGTGATCAACAGCATCTCTGTCCCAAAAAAAAAAGAAGAAGACATTTAATATGTGTCTATGGTGTTTCTTCAGGGTCAGATTTAATCCATGTTTTGACAATTGTAAAACATGATTTCTTTCAACATCATGTCTTGTCTGCTTTGAACACATGAATGGATGATTGATTCTCACCTAGCAGCTCTGGTTTCCTTTGGGACAGAATCTGGTAGAATATGTGGTAGTCTCTCTCAGCCTTGAGCTGATAAGTGACACGAGATTTCTCCAGAAGATCTGAAAATCATTACAACATTACTTTATCTTACAACCTGTTAGTTAGGTGTTTTATTAAAACACTGAAACACCTTGACATGCCAATCTTGGGTTAATAAACAAATCATGAGGTGATGTGTGAAAATAGCTCAAGACCAAAAGTATTGAAGTACATGTTACAAACTACTTACATGTCTCAATATCAGCAGAGGCCAACTTTCCACTCACCCCAAAGTGGATTCGAATGAATTTACCCTTTGAGAGGCAAGAAAAGGACAATTATATTGAACCACTTACTGCTATTTTGAAATATCTCCAATATTATAATGCCCCTAATGCCCTGATTTCATCCAAACACACTGCTTACATTTTGAAACTCTACTGTGAACTGTGTTGCTATTTGAAGTATAAACACTTACATGCAGGACATATGGAGGTGTTACTGAACATGACAGCAAAATCAAAGTGTTCATCTTTAATAAATGGAGTAATGAGGACACTTACAAATCTGGAGGAGTTGTCATTTCTGATGGTTTTGGCGTTTCCAAAAGCCTCCAGAGCAGGGTTAGCCTGGATGATTTGATCTTCCAGTGTGCCCTGTAGATATAATGGATGCAAACTTTAAGCCCAACTATTAAAACACCATTTATTATGTTTATCATAATGAACACATAAACCAACCTTTTTCTCCTGAGCAGCATCCTTCTTGCCAGAAACTGCTGCAATGCTGGCAAAGTACTGGATGACTCTCTTGGTGTTCACAGTCTTTCCTGCTCCAGATTCTCCACTGGGAATGAAAACCACTGAATATGTAAACTGGACATGTCATGAAGATATTTGTAAAGAAAACCCAAATGCATCAATGCTCTTCAGAATAGAAACAGATATGATTTTTGTGAATAACTCACGTAATAAGGACAGACTGGTTTTCTCTGTCTGCAGGATTTAAGACAGTGTTTGGTGTTAGGATGTTTTTTTCTTTAAATTTTTAGATGGTGTCAGAGAAAACATCACACTTTCCAAAAAGCAAAGTGCACAATGAGGTGAACGTACCTGCGAGCATGTATTGGTAAGCATTGTCAGAGATGGAGTAGATGTGAGGAGGAGCTTCAGTCCTCTTCTTTCCTCTGTAGGCATTGACCACCATCTGATCGTACACTGGCAGCCACTTGTAGGGGTTGACAGTCACACAGAACAGCCCTGAGTAGGTCTGTGGACAAAGACAAATAAAAGATGTCCTCATTATTGGACTGAAGGTTTCGGACACTGGAGAGATCACAAGACTTGTGGTCATCACTCACGTAGATCATCCATGCTGCATAACGCTCTTTGAGGTTGAACAGCACAGCAGGTTCATGGAGGAAGGTGAACATCGCCATGTCCTCAATTTTATCAAACTTTGGCGGGTTCTGAGGGTGGATGTCTATCTCCTTATGGGTAACAGTCTGTAAGGGTTTAAAACAGGAAAGTCAGATAAGTATATGCTAACCACTTTGTTTGATTGCTGTGACATCATCACTTTCCCTTCATTACACAGTACATGTGGTTGCCAGACTTACTTTCTCAAACTCAGTCTCAACAGTGACTTTGTCGCCGTCTCTGCTGGTGATTTGTGCTTTAACGTACTCCACGTCAGGGTCGGGTACAAAGCACATCCTCTTCATGTCGAATTGTCGAGTCTGGGCCTCCAGACGCTCCTTATCTGACTTTCTCAGAAAGGAAGCTGCTGCCCCAAACTCCGCCATGAGGGCGTCACCTGACATCTTGAAAGCTGTGAATCAAGCATTTGATTTAAAAGCATTTTCATTACATTTTCTTTGGAGTACCACTTGTTTTGCTTATTTGCTTGTATGTTGTAAGTTTATGAGTCACCTATTAACAATTGTAACCACTATTTTACAGTGCATATCAACTTATCAGGATATCATATCTTTGTTTTCTGTTTTTTAATTTAAGTAAGCTTATATTCTAGGAACCACCAGCAGACACTAAACAAAGTCCCACAATAGTTTTGAGTATGTTAGGTTAATTTTGTTTCAAAAAACAAACAGGATGGAGATAATTACCTGTTTACTCTTCCTCTCCCCTCAGACTGATTTGATGTGGTGGTTCACTGATAGAAGACAGAAAAGACAAAAAGCTAACCAGATTTGTCTCTAATACACAATGTAACAGTTAAATGCATAAAATGTATGTGTACTTACCTGCAGGTGTTGTGTGCCTGTCTTCACTCCCCTATCTGAACCTCTTTTTATACACAGCCAGAAGGCAGTGCCTCAACACACAGTCTCCCTATATGGAAAGAGAAAGAAAACAAGGGACCCTAATCAAAAAAAGGAACATCTGTATTTGGAGATAAAGGTGTGGACAGTGCAATTGAAGCTCATGAGCTGGTCTTAGATCAGCATCTATTTTAGTGTTGTCCTTTGAGTGACTTAAAAGGCATCAAACTATAGAAATATTTTATGGTTTATGATAATATAATAATTGGTCATATGAAATAATACCTTACCATAACCAGTTTCACCATCTTAGTTATTGTACCAATTAATCTGTAAATGTTTATAAGCAATTTCTAATGCATTTTGTTATGTAGGTAGATCAATTTTAAACATTTTCTACTGTGGTGGTCTAGTGGTACCTAATATGGTCTGTCACCTCAACAGAAAGCACTGCCTGTATGTCTACAGACAATAGCATTGTCTGTCTTCTATTATCCTGGAGGACAAGGTCAGATGATAGGTCTGTGTTTGCCTCCCAGTGGACCTCAGCTGCCGTTTTTCCATTTATAGTAAAATATGATGTGTGCGACAGCTGCCTCTACTACTGTCAGTAAATACATTTATCTCATACAGAGCAGTTATCATCTCCTGCATGTATACATTATTAATAGCAAAGGGTCAATAGGTCTAATAGCTGTCGATTTAACAGATGAGATCCTTAAACAATGTGTTTATTGAGTGGACCTTGTGGTATCTGTTCTGCCATTGTCCTTTGTTCTGTGACACCCTGTGACATTTTGTTACATCCTGTGACATTCGAACAGCCACAAGTGTGAAAAGCGGAGGCAACTATAAAAATGTATCCAAGCTCAAAGAGTAAGAAGAAAAGGGCACATTTGGAAACTGAGGGTACACTGAGAATCAGGAGGATGGAATTTGGAGATGATGATGATCAGAGTGATCTGGAAGAGATCATGGAAGGATACGACCCGGGTACTGGCTAGAGCGGAAAGAAGAGGAGGTAAAACAGGGAGCAAAAAGGACTTGAGAGATGACAGTTCTAATGAAAGTGAAAATGGAGACGGCGCTGGAGACTTGGAGAGCGAGAGTCCTTCATTTTCAGGAGGGTTTTTCCCGACAACATCTAGTCCTAGAATAGAGGAGGACAGACAGCAGACTTTAAGAGAGATTGAAAGAAGCATAGACCGATGCCTTACATACTTGGACAATTCCACTAAACCAGAAAGTCGGAGAGCACTGGAGGACCAATTACAGGAGTTGCATGTACAGAAGAAAGACCAGTGAGGAGCAAACTGGCAGAAGTGGTTGGTCTTGGAAGCATGGCAAAGGGTGTTTATACGGATCATATAGCACATCAAGTAGAGCTATATCGGAAGAAGGAGCATGATCAGAAGGAACAGGCCAACCGCAGATATGGAGAGGAAGCGGTTGAGGAAATTTTGGAAGAGGAAGAGGAAATTTTAATCCAAACTTTCAACAGTCTCCATAAATATGTACAGTAATAATTGTGGACAGCCTGGCCATTTTGCCCGTGAATGCAACAGACCAGGAGGAAATTTTAGAGGGAAATTTCAGAGGAAACTTTAGAGGAGGATTCAGGGGCCTGACAATGACAAACCCGGGGACCGGTGAACCCTTACAGGGGCCCGGAGCCAGGATTTTAGGGGTGCCCAGAAAACTCGAGAGGGGGGTGTCAGCTGGTAGTGTCAGGGCCGGAGCAAGATCTGACGATAGTGGTGAAAGTAAATAATCAACCATGACCACCGTGATGGCGGATAGCGGAGCTGCTTTCACCTGTATTCGGCCTGAAGATGCTATACATCTCCCCATGTTTGGTCAATTGATACGGACAATCGGGTTTGAGGGAGTGAAACAGCTGATTCCACTCACAAAACCAATTGAGCTCTGCTATAAAAACCAGAAGACTACAATACCTATACTGGTATCGGAGCACACACCTATCGCACTTTTGGGAAGAGATGCTTTGTGTAGACTGAATTGTACAATAAAGTGTATGCCAGATGGCTGTCTGGTGGAAGTGACTAACGATATCGCTCGCCAATTATTGATGACAATGGATGTGGAAGCTTCTTTAGTATTTTGGATCGGAGATCTTAGTACAGATTTTTTGGAACCTGTCAAATTGTGGGAGATGTTCATTGTAGCAAACATGCCTGATGCCAAGCTTCCGGAGTATCCATTTCATTGCACGCTCAAGTACTTCAAGAATGCTGCCCAATCAAACTCTGAGGACTGGTTGAGTTGCCAACCAAAGCAAGTTCAACTCAGCTCGTGCTGTATAATTTTGGGACCACAAGGAGCATGTCACAGCCCCAGCTGTGACCTCCTGAGTTTCCTTGTTTGTCTGTCTTGTCTCCTCCCCTGTTTGGGCAGAGGCAGGGCTCAGTGGTGGAGGTTTGGCACACCTGTAATCAATCCCAATCAACAGCTGCAGTATAAAGACAGGGTTCACCCTTCCATCCCCTGCCAGATAGTTCTGCTACTCATGTGGTAACGCTGGGCCGTACTTCTCGTGTGTTTGCTTGAGATTATTGAAGATTATTGTTTGTAACCGCTCTCTCCTGTCCCCTCCACAGTTTTCGCCTTCCCCACCTGCTGGTGCCCTGCCTCTGTCCCCTGGATCCCTCTCCTTGTGCACTGCCTTCCCCCCATGGACCTTCCCTCATCAACCTTCCCTGGAACCCTACCCCAGACCCAGCCACTGCTCCCTCACTACCTCCACTCTCCCTGTTATTAAAACCCTGCTGTTTTGAGTTACCTCCAGTTTGTTTGCTCGTCTCTGGTCTGCTCTGGGGTCCTATTGTTTCTGGTCGTGACAGAGCAGCTATGAAGATAGACAGAGATGAATATTTGAATAAGGGGTACGACATCGAGAAGAGCGTGCCACATGTGACTTTGATGGTGTCTGAAGAATGTGAACAGAAACACATAGGAGAAATGATGGCAGAAGCAGAAGAAGCTGTTTTTGTACCGGTAAAAGAGAATCTTGCCATCTGGAGGAGTAAGGATCAGCGGTTTATCAAGATTATGATCTCTGCTCAAGGTCAGGGACGACCGCAAACTGTTCAGATGACACATGAGTCAATTTGCAGTGCTTAAATGGACACAGACACTATGAGAGAGGAGATGTTGCAGCGGGTACCCGAATGTTTGTGGTCCCGGCATAGTACTGATATAGGCGTTGTGAAGTCAGCCCAACCAGTGAAAGTTGAACTCAGACCAGGGACCACACCACCTTGGAAGAACCAGTATCCACTGAAAGAAGAGGCAATCCAAGGGATTGAACCACAAATTGAAGGACTTTTGAAAGCAGATGTTTTGAGGATAACTCAGAATCCTCAAAGCAACACGCGAAGCCAGAGAAATTAAAGAGTACGGTTGTTCAGTATGTGGACGACATCATCATTTGTTCATCAGATGAGGAAACATGCCATAAAGACCCAATTAAATTGCTACAGATCCTGGCAGAAAAGGGGCATAAGGCGTCTCAGAAGAATTTGCAGTATTGTCAGGAGAAGGTAGTTTATTTGGGTCAGACAATAACACAGGGACACAGAAACATTTCTGACATCTGTCATTTAGAAGCTATTCGAAAGGCTCCAAAGCCTAGAACAGTTAAGGAGATGATGACATTTCTTGGTATTGCTGGTTATTCTTCAGCTTGGATAGAAAATGATGCTAGTTTAACAGGGACTTTAAGGGCTATGATTAAAGACACTGGGAATGCCCAACTTCATGGTAATCTTCTCTGGACACAGGATGGCCTTTTGGAATTTGAGACGATTAAACAGAGGTTACAGGAGGCTCCAGCACTAACGCTTCCAGACTATTCTAAGTTCTAGTTCTAAGTAAGTCTGTTGTATGTGTCGAACTCTACTAGGGGTACGCAGGTGGTCGAGTGGTTATGATCGCATGCCATGTACACAGCCGACCCCGGTTCAAGTCCCGGCCGGCAGACCCCTCTGCATGTCACACCACCCTCTCTCTCTCCTGTAATTTCCTGTCTGTCTACTTTCAAATAAAGGCATCTATGCCAGAAAAAATCTTTTAAAAATAAAAGATATGCATGTGCAGTTCTTTGCCATCCAACAGGTACAGGGACAAGTCCCCAACCCATTTCCTACTACTCTACTGCTTATTCAGAAGTAGAGCTGGGGCTACCACTGTGTTACAGAGCAATGGTGGGAGTTTCTTTAATGTATGACAAGGCATCATCTGTCACGAAGGGATATCCAGTGACAATTGTTACCCATCATAGTCTCAGGAATCTTTTGAACTATGGCAAATACACATTGACCATGCCTAGACTTAGAGACTATGAAGGGTTTTAGAGCAGGAAGATGTCACACTAGCAAGATGTGTCACGGTGAATCCAGCTGAGAATTTGCCAACTTCAGAGGATGGTGAACCACATGATTGTGTCCAAGAGATATTCAAGGCTTAGGTCAGATTTGCAAGCCCTCCCATTGCATGAAGCGGACTTGGAGTATTGGACTGATGGGTAGTGTTATCGTGTGGGAGATAAATTGAGTGCTGGTTATGCAGTGGTAAAAGCCCAGCGAACAGGGTTTGTTGTTGAGAAAGCTGAAGTATAGTGTTGTTTTTGGCGGCCTGTTTTAATTTTAGTCTTAGTCTAGTCTTTGTGTCAAGCTGTCATTTTAGTTTTTATTAGTTTTAGTCATGTTCATACTCTTTTTAGTCTAGTCAAGTTTCAGTCTAAAAGACTAAAAGTCTGAACATTTTAGTCTTATTTTAGTCAGAATTATCCGTGACTATTTTCGTCTAGTTTTAGTCGACGAAAACTGATGACATTTTAGTCTAGTTTTAGTCAATGAAAATTGTATTTTAGTCTCTTTTTAGTAATGCAATTCTATTTAACCCAGTGAATATAGTATAAGTACCTAGTAGACGAAACCAACATTTTCTTTTAGCCAAACCCATTTCACAATTCAAACAAGGTTGCGGCTCTTCAAGCTTTAATTAGTGGCTCGCATTGTAGCTAAACAATATGGTAACACAGCCAACACATTTTTTATTAAAAATGTGCTACATAAATATACAGTGAACACTGCACTACAAAAACTCAAACATCTGCATTATACTTCTCCTTTCACCTTAATTAATGGTGTTTCCTAAAGGGGGCACTGTCAAACCTGGCAACGCAGCCCGCCTACGGCATTGTTTACAACACCGTCACACTTGACCGCAGTTCACGTTTGCAGCTAGGTTATGTTACCTCCGCTAGCCAGCATGAGATGCAGGCACAAAATGGATCAATTTCTAAATTTAAAAAAGGGCAAAAACCAGACAGACAGACACACAGCGTTGTAACGAATAGTGAGGAAAAAGAGTCTGAGGAAGCAGCGAACGAAAATCAACATGAAGATGCCAGAGAAGGGACGAGCAGGCAAACGTCAGGTGTTCCCAGTAAAGAACGAAAGGTACGAGGCATACAAGATGAGCACAGGAAATTTCAAGAGAATTGGACAGACGAATTCTTATTTGTTCTTCATGGCACAAACCCTCTGTGCTTAATATGCAAAAAAAACCTGCGCCTGTTTCAACTCAGAACAACAACCACACGTGACCCATCTCTGAAGCAGCCCTTCAGCTACAGAGGATTTGTTGAAGTTTTGGAGGAGCTGAAGGTGAGTTTGAATCCAGATTCAGTGACGTGACTGAACATAAGGAGATTTTATTGAAAACCCCTTCCCTGTGGATGTATCCTCTCTCACTCCAACCATCACACAGCTCTGCCCTGGTAATCGTGCCACTCTGGAGAGTGAAATAATTGAGCTGCAAACAAATGACAGTCTCCAAGTTGCAAGGAGAATTGTTACCTGCAAAATTCCACCTTCCACATTTACATGGAAGCTGAACTTGGAACCAAGTTCCAAGAGCAAGTGTTGGCCACTTCTGGAGTTTGGTTTCTGAAGCAGACTTTCCCACTTTGAAACCACTTGCACAGAAAGTGATGTCTTTCTTCATGAGCACATACACCTGTGAGTCAACATTTTCAACCATGAACACTATCAAGAGGAAACAGAAATCGACTGACCCATGCTCATCTTGAATGCCTCACTGTGATTACAAGAACAAACTACAAATACAACATGAAGAAAGTCAAGGACATGTGTAACCCAGTGGTTATCCAGCCAGTTTGTTATTCAGTGTCAATAGGCACACTGTCTCTTTAAGAGTCGCAACAGTAAGCTCTGCTTTACGGCTGTAGAGCAGCGAACTCAGAGCAGGAGAGTTCGCGGGTTTGCACTTGAATAATGCTGAGAGGGGAGAAGACATGGCCGAGCTATAGTCAGTCTCTACTATTAATCTTTCACATCAAGTCACCACTTCTTATGCTGTTTTCCTGCTAGGTGAGCACATATATTAATATTATGTGATTTTGCTTGTGTTGTAAAAAGAGGTTGCTGGTACTGGAACTGCGGTCCAGGTTAAAGGGTCTGCAACGTGGTATCATTTATTGCATTGTGTTAAAGCCCCAAGGGAAGAAGCACCACCCCCACAGAGACAAAATGTTGAAGGCTCAAGATAGCCAGATGAGACAGGTTGAGGACAATGCTGATGATTTTGTGCATATTTTTGATGATGCCTCAGGTGACTCTGCAGTCAATGGACAGGAAAGAAGATTTAATGACATTGATTTTCAACATGCCCCAGAAACAGCAGGGCCTATCTCAGTGGAGTGTAAACCAAGATTACAAAGGGCTGTGAAGCCGCTTCAGGACAATCCAGAGATTCAGTTAGACAAAGGAGTTCAAGGCCAGATCGGAAAAGGGTTAGACCAAAACATTATGAAGACTAGAGTTGAAGTAGCCTTACGGCAGGTTCAGACTGAGCGCGGAAGCGCCGCGAAGTACCGCGCTCGGAAATTCTCGCCCGTGCCACAGCCCTTCAGTTCACACCAGACGTGTATTTCGCCTGTGTGTGTTCATCTCGTGCTCTGATTACACACACACACACACACATCGCATTCGTCAAACGGGGTGTTTAATTATTGAAAAATAGTTCTATTTTGAAATGCTTTATTTGATTATTATTATTATTAGATTGCTCACTTTTCTTGAATAATGCTACATGGGAAGATCAAGGGGAATATACATGTACTTATTTAGAGCCAGAGTTTAAATTTGTTCCACTTCAGAATTATTGGATAGAGGGTTAAATAATTCGTAAGGTGACACTTATGATAAAAGGAGATACGACTTTGGAGGGGATGAATGTTAAAACTGTGATAGGGACAACTTCTACTCCTGTCTCTTCTGGAAATTTTAATAGTGAGGTTGAGACAAGGGCAACCACTAACAGTAAAATAATGATGGGATCTTTGACATCTATAAAATCTATAAAAATGACGCAGACATCGGTTATGACATCTTTGAAGTCTAAGCAGGTGGTAAATGTAAACCAGAAGCCTATGTTAAAGATAAAGGCTAGCGTGAGCAGTAGTATTGATAACCCTGAAATTAGAGAACAGATTGTGGAGAAAAATTATGAAGATTTATCTGAGACAGCTCAGAGGACTATTTCAGATGTGGACAATGATTTTTTAGAATTTGAAGGGACATCAGAAGATGTGACTGTACATTATCTTACATTACAGAAGAGATAAGCTCAGTGGAAGGCATATGGATTTGACTCTACGGCATTACAAATTGTAGACCCATGGGCAAGTAGGAATTTATGGTTCCAGTTGGTTCCAGCAGTTGACTCATTCTGTAACATCAGTTAGGAAAGTGAACGGTCAATGTGTGGTAAGAGTTCCAACACCAGGCACATGGCCTTCAATTTTAGAGGCGGTACCGGCGCCATTGGCTTCTATATGCCAATTTTATGCATTATCATGGCTGTTGTATCGGCAGCAATCAGCATAAGATAAAATTATGGCTTTGTCAATACATCTGTTTAAGCCTAGATTGAATTGATCCTGGTTGATGGATTTACCATACATGAATTTACTCGATCAGCATGGAAATGTGATAACAGCAGTTCCTGATGCAATGGAAGTGAAACATAGGAGGGCCAAGGACTGTTTTTGTTCAAATGATACTCATAATGGCCCTGGGATGTTTATGGGAATATCAGACTGTGACAACTATATGATGCAATTTGGTAAACATATAGTGACTTTTCATGCTCCAAACCATAAACAGAGTAGAACATTGATTGTACCAAATCAGACGTTGCCCGAGATATTTGGTGGATCTGTGCTGATAAAGCATACATATTTTTACCATATGGGTGGACAGGATGTTGTTACATGGCAACACTGAAACTCTCATATGAGGTTCTCACTATTCAGAAGGGACAAGCGCCTGATTAGGTCCAAGCTAATGCTATTCCTGGAAATAGGAAGAAAAGGGAATTGGCAAAATTCCACAATCTGGAGTCCTACCATTGGAGGGTAAATTTAGGAGAGAAGTGGGTTTTAGGATTATTTCCATGGTATGGTGTAGGGGTGTGCGATATGACGATATTAGATCGTGAAAAATTAGAACGTGTCGACGATCTGAGAGAGATCGTAGAATCGTCTATCGGCCAAATTATATGTTGCAGTTCTATGCTGACGCACAGACGCATCAGAAGTTTCACGGCCACACCGCAGCCAGAGGCAACAGCTAGCGTTAAACCAAAAAAATAAAAACAATGTCTGAACAATAATATGTTCTAAGGCTGCTGGAGTTTTAATAATCAAGTTATAGACATTGTTGGAAAGACTGAGGGCGGAACCTAAGTTTGTTGTTGCCATGGTTTCCTCCCCGTCCGGTTAATGCGTTACACGCTATGAAGCCGGCTAACTTAATTTGCCATAATGTGCGTCCTTAAATGATAAGTAAGTTATGTCAAGTGATGTTTAACTGATTGTTTATTTGACCATAACCTGTCTATTGATTTATGTAAATTTGACGGCATTTATATAATTTAAACAGCAGTTATAGCACTCGTTAGCATTATGCTCACGCATTTCTATAACAGTTATAAGTTTTCTGTTAGCAGTGCTATAAATAGTAACAAGTTCTTTTATCACCATTAACACGCTAATATATTGCTTTAGAGAAATGTAATTGGAAATGGGTTGGTTTGCACTGTTCATAAACTTGCAAATTAGTCTCAAAAATCAATGTAAAAAGGAATCGTGATAAAATCGGAATCGTGATTTTATTATAAAAAAATCGTGATGTGATATTTTTGCCATATCGCCCACCCACCATATGCCACATTTTTGGCATATCATATTGATAATATTACATACACTTTACAGGGTTTTGCAAATGAGACTATGAAAGGTTTTGATTACTTGACAAATACTCAAAGAAGTCATAGATTGACGCTGCTGAAACATGACATGGCTCTTGATTATGTATTGGCCAAACAAGGAGGCCTATGCGTGGCTTTGAATTGATCTGAGGGAGCCTGTTGACAATATGACTAGTGTCATAGATGCATTGAAACAAGTGATGTAACTTGTCTGCGTTATGTTGCCCTGTCTGTTTTGAGTAGGCTATATGAACATATCAGAATTGGCATATTTCAATGTTTTAGTCTAATAATCGCTGTAGCAACGACGGTAGCATCCCAAGACAGATGAAGCTGAGCTCCTATGTTCAGCCTCGCTCTGTGCGAGGACATGCACAGAGCGGCTGAAATGATAGTGTCTGTCAGTTATTATAACATATGACAAAAACAATTGTCTAAATTATGTTGCATATTCCTCAACAGTTCTTGTGCTAGTTGACATAGTACTATTTTCATAAATCATAGGCTATGATATTGCGCAGGTGCACTTGATGCAACGCTGTCAGAGCCGACAGACTCGAGTGTGTCATTTCAGTGCAAAATAATTAGGTCAAAAACGAATATACTGCAAATAGCCTACTAGTTTTTTATAATTAATTTAGGCGGACAAGGCTACCAAGTACTGCTTATTAATCTAACTCCCCCGCGCGAGTCGATTTTTAGTCGAAATTTCAGGACTTCAGTCGACCAACATTTTCTTTGGTTGATTACAGCCCTAGTATATTTTAAGTGGACATTTGCAGTAGGGAGAACATTTTATAATTTAATTGATGACTAATAGAATAAAACTTGGTTTTATTATATTTGCTACCTATAGTCTCGGTTCTGCATCTATTATTCTTCCATTTATAGACTCCCAGTCAGACAATGTCTTGAAAACAAACCACAGAGGACTGAGAGCTGTTTATGGCACATTGTTTCCTTGCTTTTGTCCTTGAGCTCGGAGATTACCACATGACGTTCATAGAGCCAACAAAATGTCTTTGGCACACTGAGATGGATTGCAAAGGCACAGTGACACATTATATCAAACTTAGACTTCTGTGAGAGCTGCCAACCCTCACACTTACTGGCTCTGGCTCTGGCTCACACTCACACACTCCCCAAGCACATCTCACACAAAATACAAAACCACAGTTACAAAACAATACTGATTCTACAGTACATACAGAACACCAATTTCCTCTCAGGAGAAACTTTGGTGCCAGGCAGTTCTGACCACCTTTTCAATAGTCAGTACAGTAGGTGATCACAAAACACCTAATGAAAATTCCTACAATAACAAGGACTTTAAAAAATGAGTCTTCACATCCTGTGTGCTTTCAATTTTCCACTTATTTAATATGTTTTTTGTGTCCATGTTCTGCTGTTGACAGGATATAAGGATGAAAGTTGAGTGTGAACATCATCACAGTTGCAGCTGTTCCTAAGCAAGGCGAGGTCACAGCCATATATACTGGCACTAAAACAAACTGCCTCTTCATACTGTAACTCCACACTCCATATTGTTGGCCTCACATTGTTTCCTTCGGTTTACCCTTGAGGACAAAGATATATCTGTGAAATTGTTTTGGGATTCCTTCTACTGACCTTAAGTGATAGTAAGCTCTCCACACTCATCCGGCTTGTCATTTGTCCCCCTCAGCAGTATGAACAGTCTCTATTTAATTTTCTAATAAATAAACACAATACTTGAGAGCCTAGGTTAATTACTTTCTCTTCTGCTAAGTGTCATATGATACCAAATTACCTGTCACAAGTACTAATTGTATAAAGAAAATGTACAGATTGCTGTGAGGTGATAATTTGAGAAAGGGGGTTCTTAACAAAGTGTGAACTCCTCAATGACCCTTGCACAGATGATCAGGTCTGAGAATCCTCCACCTTCAACCTTGTGTGGTCATGCCATCTTCATTTAGCCTCAAAGGCGAAGCCAACTGATCGCGTCAACAGCTCTTAAGTCAGCTGTCTTGAGTTATTGTTGTTGTTAATTTGTTCTTGAGCTTATCTAAACTTAACCCTCCTGTTGTCCTCGAGTCAAGGAAGGAAGGAAGGAACAAGGAAGGAAAGGGAGCAAGGAAGAAGGAAGGAAAGGAGGGAAGAAGGAAGGAAGGAAAGGAAAGAAGGAAGGGAGGAAGGAATGAAAGACGGAGGAAAGAAGGAAGGTAGGAGGGAGGGAGGGAGGAAGGGGGGAAGGAAAGAAGGAAGGTAGGAGGAAAGAAGGAACAGTCAAAACAGACGGGGTCAATTTGACCCGGGAGGACGACATCAAGGTTAATCTAATGTCATATTTTGACAATGTAAATCCAGCATCACATGCCTCCAGAACACATGATTCTACCTGTTTGGACCCTGTTTTTCCACTGATATCCAATAAAAACCATTCACAGTAGCCTTAAAATGTAATTTAAAGACAAACAAACGAGAAAGGAAAGGGTGATTTTACAGTCCTATATATAAGAACAACTTGTGTGGTAGAGAAAAACATTTAAAGACCGTGTAAAGTGAATTCAGACATTTTCTTCTAAATACATTAAATAGGTCATAAATGTATTTCTAAAAAAGGTGTAAAAAGCATTTGAACCAGTTAGATTTGAATTGTGGAGCTGGGCTTCACAAACTGTGTTTCAAGACTTCTGTGTCTGGATTTAATGGGCGGGTCTGAAAATCACCTAACCCGGCGATTACGTAACCGGTCACCAATAGCACGGTTACACACCGGAGCATAAACCCGCCCCTGCTGCTTTAAAGGTATAAATACATTCAGCGAACACTGCTACTACAGTCTACAGTTAGCCAGTTAGCTGAGTTAGCCTGCCGAGCTAGCCACCGAGCTAGCCGCCAAGTTAGCAGCTGAGTTAGCCGCCGAGCTAGCAGCTGGGTTAGCAGCAGAAAGCTCTCAGGCCTAGCGCCATGTTTCTGGTAGAGGTGGAGACTTTGATTGATAGGTGACATTTTGGTAGGGGGCGGGGTTTCAGCGAACTCGGGGGCCACTCCCACAGCGTTTGGGAAAAGAGAAATAGGCAGACTTTCACACAACTTTGAAGTCTAATTTCATATATTTGGCGATTTTTTTAAGCATTAAAATTTTGCACGGTGGTTAACAACACAGTTTTCTGTGGTATGTCAAACTCAGAACACATTTATTTTTACTTTACAAGGACTTTAAAGATATACTTCATATTAAAATCACATTTATCTTGATAAGTAAGTGGAAGTGATAATTGGATTGTTGGAATTCACAAGTGTCTGTAGTGACCACAAGGATCGTGTCACCTATCAAGAGTATTTCTGCACCATGCAAAGTGCAAGGCCACCTACAAAGTGTTAATGTATCTCAGACGTAGTTAGACATGGCATCTGCTCCTTTAAGACCTTTGAATTGCATAACAAGACCCTTTCAACACTCTGCTTTCCCTGCAGGCTCAGCAGTCCTGCACAGCGGTTTGAAAGTTTAGCTTTTGATGTTGTCTTGTTCTCCGTGCATTCCTCGTGTCATTCACATGATGCTTTTGTTTACTGCATGTAACAGCCTGCAAGAGTTTTCAGATTTCCCCTTCAGCATAAAAAGACAACACCTTTCTTAATTGAATGGCTTATTAGAAAATGTAAAGCACATACAGGTGGATTGGTTGGAATAGGAAGGAAGAAAGCAGATGATGTTGGAGAGTTGAGAAAAAAAGAGAGAGAAGGGTGGGTGGACAAACATGTTGAGAGGAGTTGACAGTTGGTGGAGGATGTGGAGGTGGATGTTGCATAAACTGTCCAACAAGTGAGCTTGAATGGCCCAATCTAGACCATATTCTCCTACATTTTATGTCTAAGTGACTAATGGGTTCAATGTTTTTTGAATTTGGTCCAGTATTGAGTAAGAGCCCTTCAACCAGCAGTTGCTAAACAGGCCGCAATTTAATCCAACACGCAATAGCGACCCATCAATGTATGTCCTCTAAAAGCGCTATAGGAAATTAGAGGGAAAAGCAAAGAGGAAAAATTAAAATGACAGATAAAGAACAAAAGGCACAGAGTGGAAGCTATGAATATGACAATATGAGTGACAGAATGCAGGAATAGAGAAGAGAGGACAAAAGGAAGAAAAGACAGGAAAAATGTAAGGAATGTAAGAGAGAAATGTACAGAATGTAAGAGGGCCAGACAGTAAGACCAAAGAAAACTGACACAAAAGCAATAATTGATCAGAAAGGAGCGAGGAAATAGCAGGAAAAACAAAGACAGACTTACATATGGAGGCTTTAGCAGTAGTTAAAGGGTTCCATAGGTACTGGAAACATTTGTAATAGCCCCAGTTATATTAGGAATCCAACCAAAAGTTGTAGTATTACTTTCTGGCAATTGTGACAGTAAGAGGAAGGGGTGGGTGAGGAAATATTGCTCTTGGCCCAAAAGCAGACTCAAAGAGCATGAACATTAAACGACTTTACTTTGTCAGCAGGCATAACGGGTAAGGCAAGAAGGAGAGGACTAAAAATAAAACTGGCATAGTTCAAAATCACCATTCGGGCAGGCAGATTCAAGCAAAACAAAAAGGCTGCAATGCTATGACTAGGAGACACAATTCACAGTATGACAAATGACAAGGCTACTGTGCAGGTCTAGTATAAACTCTTTGGACAATGGGATAATGAGGATCATGTCTGCAGGCAGGTGCGAGATCAGGTGACTGATACAGGTAGGAACATAATGAGGACAATTGGTTGACAGGAGAAGGCCAGGGTCTGAAATCATGGACAGATAAATTAGATGAATTAAATGATTTCTCAATCAAATGTTGATAATTATGAAAAAGTTGAGGGCTCACTAATATCTCATCAGCACTGCAGGATGGGGCACCAAGAAAGAGGTGATAACAGTGCGAGAGGTGAAGTTGTCCAACATTGCTTAGCTGGAGAGAGCTGTCAAGTGAAATGTGTCTCAGGCAAAAGTGTGCGGTCGTTCTGCAAGGTGATAATGTGGTCCAATATGACCCGAGAAAAAGTATGACAATCTATAGACCACTTTACCCTGCACTCCTCATCACTCAACTATCTCAGCTCCACACCTTACTCTAAATGCCTTTCTAACCTTGAGGGCATTGTTTTGCTACCAGGGTGGAACATACCAATCCATGTTGAGATTTTCATTCTCAGCTGCCTTACACTCGTCACGTCTCTCCTGCTGTGGTTCTTTGTCCACAGTCTAAGACTGGGCCAAGGGATATGAACAGTAGCAAGTATCAGACTGATCCTGCAAAGATGAAGGAATCTTAAAGTCTAAGGTGTGCAGAGGAGAGACAGATCTCTGAACCTACTGACACTGAGTGTCCTTCTGTCACAGCAATGCAGTGAGATGCATTTTGGTGGAATTACAGCTTGTTTTATCACTTTTAAAAGAGACCCCATAAGATTATCTGATCTGATTAGGCAAAAGCTATCTCACTATGACATGTACACTCATCACCTAGCTTATACTCTTGTGTGATGAGGTGAATGCCATATGTAAAAACATCCTGGAAATTAGTTTGTTCATCTGGCAATGTGTGTTGAAAGTTAAGTCATCATAGTCAATCATTGTGTACTTTGGACACCTCCAAGTCACAGCTCTTCAGACCTAAATTCTTCACTGATCAGCATCACAACAAACCAGCACAGTTATGGCAGATTATCTTTTTTTAAATTCACATTCCTAATGCAGTGTCTCTTGGGGAAAAAATACACATTTTGTTTTTCTTTTCTTTTTAATGCGTCAGTGCTTTCATCATTTTATAATCATCTGATATTTGTTTTTTTAGAATTCATAAGATTTGTATTAATCTTGGAATTAATCATTGTAAAAGTACCTCAAAAAGTGCATCATCTACTTGTATATTATTTTATAGCTTGCCATTATGTGACATTATGAAGTCAGTAAGTTGGGTCACTCATCTTAGTGTAAAAAATTAGTAAAACTCACTCATTCTGTGTGTGTTGTTGCAATGTCTCCATCTAGTGGCTCTTACAGGTGCTGCCATTTTCTATACTATGTGTTGATTTGACAACACTACTGTGAATGGCACTCTCACGTAAACAAATTTAGATAGTTTTCGTTAAAATGGCAAAAACATTATTTTTGGTCACATAAGGGCATTACTGTTTATAACCCATGGCAAACGTTCCAGTAAGTACATTTGTCACAATGGTTTTAAGACTGTTTTCGCTATTGAAAATTAGCATTAGCACTGTACTTACCAGAAAAATTAAAAAATACAGTGAAATAGTGACAGGTATGGCTCTGCGCTCTCTGTATTTGGGGCAACGCCATGCTTACGTTACCAAACCAATGTTTTCACCATGGAAGCGACTTGTCAATAACAAGCCTAAAGAATACACTGCTTTATCTTCTATTTTATTTTGATTGGGACCATCATTTTACAGAATGAACATCATACTGTATTGAAGAAGACTTGAAACTAGCAACCGGGACCATAAAACTATTTAGGAAACTGTTTACTGAGGTAATAAATCAAGTGAGATGTAGTGTCATTTTCTCATAAAAGTCAGTACAATCTGACTCATTTCCACTCACCAGTGGAGTCGCCCCCTGCTGGCCATTAGAGAGAAAGCAGGATTAAATCACTTTGGCTTCACTTTTCAGGCCAAGAGTTACCCACTTGGTCAGTGCCTACTTATTTTCTGTTCTGGGTCATGAGGACATGAAACCTTTCCCAGCAAGCACTCTGTGGGGCCGCTGTCTGTTGTAGATCTCATACACAGGGACAAAGACATTCAACCTCACATCTATGGGCAGATTCAAATTTCAAGTTCGCCTGACTTGCTTGGACTGTTGTATCTGCCAGCAAAACATGAGGATATATGAAAAACACGACAAAGGTTTGGATTTTTGATATGCATCACTCTTTATTTTGTTTAGCTATATTTAATATATTTTAGTGTTGAGTCTTTGAAGGTTCCAGCCAACAGCTTCATTCACCTTCATGCCCCTTCTGTATAGGAGACAATGAATGAAAACCATTAGGTTGCAATATTTAATTTACAATATTATTACTATATACAAAGCAAAGCATAAATATACTGCAATTACACAAAGTTAAAGAAAAAACATGGAAATATGACTGAAACTGCTGTCATCACTGACCTTGGATGAAGCATCACGGCTTTTGGTTCTCATCTTGTTGACCTGCGACTCAGCAATGTCAGCTCTTTCCTCTGCCTCATCCAGTTCATGTTGCAGTTTACGGAGCTTGGTCAAATGGCCGTTAGCTTGTTCCTCCTGTTAAATCATTAAATTTGATTAATTATTTTTAAAAGAATGAGCGGGAGCTATGCACTTCTAATATCAAAATACACCTGTACTTACAGCCTCTTCTGAAGATCTCTTGTAAGATTTGACCTTCAGCTGCAGTTTGTCTACCAGGTCCTGCAGACGGCTCAGATTCTTACGGTCCTCTTCAGTCTGAACAGGGTTTAATAAGCAGAGTCATGCATTGCTTTTTATATGACACAGAAAATGTATTTGAATGTGGAGAGCACATGTTTATAATAGACCTGATAAGTAAGCTCCTTGATGCGTCTCTCATATTTACGGACTCCTTTCACAGAGTCACCACTCTTCCTTTGCTCAGATTCCACTTCAGCTTCTAACTCCCTCACCTGCAGTACAAAAACAAGATCACAGTGTCACAGAAACTAAATAAAGTATCTTAACAACATCTGAACAAATAGGTCTCTCTTACCCTGGCCTCCAGCTTCTGAACTTGCTTCTTGCCACCTTTCATGGCAATTTGCTCAGCTTCGTCCAGACGGTGTTGCAGGTCTTTGATGGTTTGTTCCATATTCTTCTTCATGCGCTCCAGGTGAGCACTGGTGTCCTGCTCCTTCTTCAGCTCCTCTGCCATCATGGCAGCATCAGTAATGGCCTTCTTGGCCTTCTCCTCAGCATTTCTGCACTCCTGCACAGCCTCCTCCACCTCATTCTGAAGCTGGGATGTGTCTCCCTCCAGCTTTTTCTTCTGGTTCAGCAGGCTGGTGTTCTACAAAGATCATCATTGAGGATTCATTAGTGTTCAATATTAACAGCATTAATAGCATATAGTGGTCACAGCTTTAGACATACCTGAGAATGCAGCAGCTGAACTCTCTCACTGACATCCAGCAGTTCCTGCTCAGCCAGTTTACGACCTCTCTCAGTCTGCTCCACCAGAGACCTCAGCTCATCCAGTTCAGCCTGCATCAGATTGTTACGTCTATCCACAATGGCGATGTTCTCCTTCAGATCATCACTGGCCCGGAGAGCTTCATCCAGCTGCAGCTGGGAGTCCTGTCAAGAAACAACCAAATTCTTAAACTCAGGACAAGGACAAAGAAAACGCCTATAATGCAATCATCAACGTAAGACTTTGTACTACCTTTAGATGAGTGTGGAGTCCCTTGAGCTGCTTCTGAGCTTCTGCTGCCTGCCTGTTGGCCTGGCTCAGTTGAATCTCCATCTCATTGAGATCTCCTTCCATCTTCTTCTTTACCCTAAGAGCCTCATTTCTGCTGCGAGTCTCGGACTCCAGTGAGCTCTGCAGACCGTCCACCACTCTCTGCTGGTTACGCTTCATCTGCTCCATCTCCTCATCCTTTTCTGCCAGTTTACGCTCTATGTCAGCCTTCACCTGGTTGTACTCAAGCTGAGCTCTAAGGATCTTACCTTCCTCATGCTCAAGGGAACCCTGTTAAAAACAGCAAATCATTGGATTTCTTTTAAAGCATTATAGCTTAAGCACTTTTTTTTAAAGAATCACAAATAGGTATATAGATAAGAAGACATTCAACATTTTTCACCTCAGCTTCCTCCAGAGCAGTTTGTATCTCAGCCTTCTCTTGCTCCAGCTGTTTACGGATCTTCTCCAGCTCATGGATGCTCTTCCCTCCCTCACCAAGTTGCTCAGTCAGGTCAGAAATTTCCTCTGTTCAAACAATAAATTCATTTTACCATTCCTTATCCGTATTTATGTTAAAATATCGATCATATTTTAATTGTGTCTTCCTACCTTGGAGATTCTTGTTTTCTCGTTTCATGGTCTCCAGATGATCCAGAGATTCTTCATATGAGTTCTTCAGTTTGAAGAGCTCAGTGCTCTGAGAACGAGCCTCTTTCTGGGAACTTTCCAGCTCAGTCTGGGACTCCTCATACTTCTGCTTCCACTCAGCAAGGACCTGATTAAATTGTATATTAAATTATGCTACAAACTTTAAATATACCTAAAAATCTCCTGGATTTTGATTGTCATTCTGTGTTAATTACCTTGTCAAAGTTTCTTTGTTTCTTGTCCAGGGCTGCAGCAGCAGCATTGGATCTCTCTACATCCACCATGAGATCCTCAATCTCACCCTGAAGCCTGTGTTTGGTTTTCTCCAGGGAGGAACATTTAGCATTAACAGCTTCCACAGCTTCCTCAGCATCCTGCAGACGCTGGGCCAGTTTCTTCCTATTTGACATATTACATTCATTCTCAGTTACCCTCAAAATCATGTCATCACAGTCAAATAAGACACGCAATGGTTCTTACTTTGCTTCTTCCAGCTCCTCCGTCCTCTGGATGGCATCAGTTTCGTACTTTGTTCTCCACTGAGCCACTTCAGAGTTGGCCTTGGACATGCTGCGTTGGAGCTCGGCTTTAGCCTCCTGTTCCTCCTCAAACTGCTCTCTTAACAAATCACAGTCATGGCGAGCAGACTGCACTGCATGGGCAAGTGCATTCTTAGCCTAGAAGGCAAAGACACAAGCTGTGATGAAGATACTGTCTAATTAACCCAAAGTCTAACTGGATACTGCATTTATGCTCATTTGAGATACCTTGACTTCTTCCTCTAGCTGTCTCTTGAGGTCTTCAACCTGCTGAGTGTAAGACTGTTTCCCTCTGGTCAGCTGGGAGACCATAGAGTCTTTCTCCTCCATCTGCCTGGAAAGCTCACCTTTTGTTAAGAAAGATTGAAATTATTCTACCATTTAAAATGTAATATATTCAATCTCAAAGATTTAGGTATGTGTCCTACCATTTTCAGTTTGAAGCTTTGCTTTCTGCATGGTAAAATCATTGATGATGCGCTGGCTTTCATCAGTTTTTGTCCTCAATTCACTCACTTGATCTTCAAGAGTGCGACACATCTTCTCCAGGTTTGTCTGAAAATAAAACATATTTGCTTTGTGAGACTTTGAGCTTAATGAAGCAGTCATCATGCTAGCAAGTTTACAGTGTCAATACCAACATGTTGATCTTCATCAGGTATAATGTTTAATATCTTAAACAAACAATGAGATCAAGCTTCAGCATACTTTTTAGTCTTCAGGGTTCCTTTGTTGGTCATACTCACTTTGGACTTGGAAACCTGCTCCATGTTGGAGACCACATCATCCAGTTCCAATCTGATCTCGCTCTTCTCTTTCTCCAGCTTCTGTTTGACTCTTTGCAGGTTGTCAATCTGCTCTCCCAGGTCAGCCACGCTGTCTGCATTCTTCTTCCTCAGTGCAGCAGCAGTGGCTTCATGCTGCAGTGTGGCCTCTTCAAGGTCTCTGCGCATCTTCTGAAACTCGGCTTCTCTCTTCTTGTTCATCTCAATCTGGGCAGCAGTGGCTCCTCCAGCCTCCTCCAGCCTCTCACTGATTTCCTCCAGTTCTCTGGACAAATCGGCCCTCTGTTTCTCCACCTTGGCTCTAGCAGCTCGCTCTGCCTCCAGTTCTTCTTCCAGCTCTTCAATGCGAGCCTAAGATGTAAAAGTATGTAAAGTAAGAGGTGAAGAAATACGTTTGATCATTTGAAGTAGCAATGTGACATGTTTTAATGTTAGACCTGTAGTTCCTTAAGTTTCTTCTGAAGTTGAGCCTCAAGTGCTTGTTCATCTTCAATCTTGCTGATAAGTTGGCCAATCTCAAAGTCCTTCCTGTCAAGAAAAATATATATCATTAGCAAGTTGTCCTTTGGGGAAATGTATTCTTACCATTGGTTGAAAGAAAAGACTTACTTCTTCAGCTTCTCTTCAAGTTGCTGCTTGTCATTTTCCAGGTCCATTATGCTTTCCTGACTTAACTTCAGATCTCCCTCAAGCTTCCTCTTCGCTCTCTCAAGATCCATCCTGACCTTCTTCTCTTGTTCTAGAGAACCTTCCAGCTGTTTTAAATCATAAAAAACAGATTCACTAAAATACTGTAGACTTTGAACTCATTATTTTTATATTCTGATGAATATATATAAATGTATTCTCACATCATCCACTTGCTGTTCCAGCTTGGTTTTGGCCTTGGTCAGAGTGTTGACTTTGTCTTCCTCACTCTGCAGATCGTCCAGCGTTTGCTGATGAGCCTCCTGAAGAGCTTTCTTCTCCTTAGTCAGCTTAGCAATGATTTCATCCAAAGCTGCCATCTCTTCAGTCATGTTTTTAACCTAAAATATTGTTTAGTTAGCATATCTTACCTGGTCAAAAAGATTTTGTCAACACAAGTCAAAATAACTTCTTACCTTGTTCTCAGTGGCATGCTTCTCCTTTTCCACTTTAGCCAGAGTCAGCTCTAGATCATCAATGTCTTTCTTGAGTTCTGAGCACTCATCCTCCAGCTTTCTCTTCTTGGCAGTCAGCTCTGCATTCATCTCTTCTTCATCTTCTAGTCTCTCTGTCAGCTCTTTGGATTTGGCCTCAAGCTGGATCTTACTTTTGATCAGACCCTCACAGCGCTCCTCTGCATCTGTAAGATTGTCTTGTTCCTAAAAAATGGTCCAAAAAACAATTTTGTAAATCGCTACACTAGAATAAATCTGTGTAATGTTTGGGTGAACTGAAAGACTGATCTTACAGATTGGACTTGAAGCTGCAGGTCATTCTTCTCTTGGAGAAGGGTGACCATCTTTTCTTCCAGCTCTTTCCTGCGGGCTTCAGATTTAGCGTAAGCCTCTTTGAGCTTTAAGAACTCCTCCTTCATGTTTGCCATCTCCTTCTCAGTCTCTGCTGTTTTCAGCAAAGGTTTGATCTTGAAGTACATCTTCATCCAAGGCCAATTCTTGACACCCATGAAGGCACGCACGTTCCACTGGATCACCAGTAAGGCGTCCCTGGGAGTGGAAATCAATTTATGACTTAAATGTACATTTTTGCCTCTCAGTTTATGTTAATAATATCCATCAATGACTGTTTTCCTACCTGCGCTCAACAATTTTCTGGAACTCAATTCTGGCAAGTAATCCTCTGGCTCTTGCTTGAATTCCAGTGATAATGAGAGCGAGACGATCATCTCGCATCTCCTCAAGAACACCCAGCAGACCAGCTTTGAAAAACACCTAGTATTGAAAGAAACTTTTGTAACTTCCCCCTAGAAAAAGCTAGGTGCTGCTTTCATCATTCAACATTGTTCATATTAGTTTATGTAATGACAGAACCAACCTTTGTGTGTCCCAGCTTATACTGCTCATGGTCAATATCCAGAGAGCCCAGCAGTTTTTCTGCTGCTTTCTTGTTGTCCATGAACTGGCCCTCAGGGATAATATTTGGGTTCAGAATGCGATATCTGAAATGATACAATAATAGTATCATTACAATTAGTTAATGAATGTGCATATGGATTCTACTTAATCATCAGTATGAGAGGCTACATTTCTTGCCTTTGTTTGAAGTCTCCATACTGGATCCTGTTGGGGAATCCCTTCCTGCAGATCCTGATGCCTTCCAGCACACCGTTACAGCGCAGCTGGTGCATGACCAGAGGATTCTCCATCGCCCCAGGAGTCTTAGTCTCATTGGGGATGAGGCAGCGGACAAAATGGGGGTGAGTTGACCTGAGGTTGGTCATCAGTTTGTTCAGATTCTCCTGTATGAGTAAAAGGATATTCATCAAACTCCAAGGGGTCTTGACCTATCACTCTTTGAAAAAATTTCAAAAAATGTAAAATTCATTCACCCTATGCAATGCAGACACAGTCTGGAAAGAAGAACCTTTCTTCTTTGCTCCCTTGCCTCCCTTACCTCCACCATCCGCAGCTGTAAGTAATATTAAGATTTCCAGTGTTCATCATTAATAATTCATATTCAGATGAATCATGATGTTCAACATATTTTAAATGTTATAAGGCAAAACATATTTCACACATTTCCAAGACTATATTTTAGAAATCCAATATGAAATAGGGCAGTGGCAACGCAAACAACCAATGGAACAACCTTAGCAAAAACTTTAGCAAGAAAAGTTGCAGAGCATGCACAGACAAGCTGACATCAGTTTGATGAGGAAGTAGAAATAACGTTTTTGACTGATTTTTACATAAGTTCATCTCAAATTACATGGACCTCCAGAATTATAATAGTAAATAGTAAATAAATCACAGAAAAACTAAAAGCACATTATGTTGCCGTAAATAGAATGTTATATTATGATATGAATTTACCTGAATCTGCTCCAGCGTAACCAGCGAAAAGACTGGACAACACCTTCAGAGTTGACTTCTGGAAGAGCCCAACCACTGTCTCATTCAGTGGGTCTTTGTTCTTATCCAGCCAGTTACCGATGTTGTAATCAACAGTACCAGCATAGTGAACCAGGGAGAAATGAGCCTCTGGTCTCCCCTTAACAATCCTGGGCTTCTGGAAGTTGTTACTTTTACCCAGATGGTTGTCATACAGCTTGGCTTTGAATGTTGCATCGCTGGCTTTGGGGAACATGCACTCCTCTTCAAGGATGGACATGATGCCCATTGGCTAAAGAGACATAGTATAGTATAGTATAGTATAGTATAGTATAGTATAGTAGACAATAATAGAATTTCTAGTATGTGCAAGTTTGAAAACACCAACCTTCTCAATTAGTTCAATGCAGGCTGCCAAGTCCATACCAAAGTCAATGAACTCCCACACAATGCCCTCTTTCTTGTACTCTTCTTGCTCCAGCACAAACATATGGTGGTTGAAGAACTGCTGCAGTTTCTCATTAGTGTAATTGATGCACAGTTGCTCGAAAGTGTTGAACTGTATGTTTGACGAAACATATGAGAGAGAAGACAATAGTTTTCTTGTTTCACTGTTCATTCTTTTAAAGATACAGTTGATTTCATGCAGCGTGGTCATTATTTCTGACACTCACATCAAAGATCTCAAATCCAGCAATGTCCAGCACACCGATGAAGTACTGGCGGGGTTGCTTGGTGTCCAGAGATTGGTTGATTCTCACCACCATCCACAAGAACATTTTCTCATACACTGACTTGGATAGTGCACCAATGGAGTTGTATACCTTTTTTTGTTTTTTTAAATTAAAACAGTGTTATGTAAAAAATTACATTTTTATTTTTATTTGTTTTAGCACTATGCCTTTCTTAAGTATGTATTTGCATTGATAGCCCTTTGTAAGAAGACTCACCTGCTGAACACTCTGACCTTTGGTGACCCACTCATTTCCGACTTTGACCCTTGGGTGACACAGTCCCTTCAGCACGTCAGCAGAGTTCAATCCCATCAGATATGCAATCTTGTCCATATCTGCAACAATACAATAAAAGTTTCAGAGAGTTTATGACTATAGAGTGTTTGGAGTGATAAAGATTTGGAAGCTTTACTTACCCTCAGTGCCATCAGCCTCTGCCTGCTCCTCCCTCTGCTTCTGCTTAAACTTCATGTTTCCAAAATGCATGATGGATCCAGTCAGTTTGTAAATGGCGTTTTTCTCCTCTTGAGTGAAGCCCAGGACATCAAAAGCTTCCTTTAATAGATCACATTGTTAATCAAAATTCATGGGCCTGTGGTAATGTAGGTTACCTCAATATGTGATGTATTCCTTACATCAGTTGCCATTAACTCGTCAGAATCATCAATTGATTGAACAGAGATCTCTCCTTGGGAGATGTAACTGTAGTCATAGGGGTTGTTTGTTATAAGCAGCATCTCTGAAAAATAAAATATATTTAATTGTAAAACATGATTTCTTTCAACATCATGTCTTGTCTGCTTTGAACACATGAATGAATGATTGATTCTCACCCAGCAGCTCTGGTTTCTTTTGGGACAGAATCTGGTAGAAGATGTGGTAGTCTCTCTCAGCCTTGAGCTGATAAGTGACTCGAGATTTCTCCAGCAGATCTGAAAAACATAGAGCATATTGGTATTAAGATATAAAATATTCCTTTGTTAGTCCCACAATGGGGAAATGTGCATTATTACAGCAGCAGGTGGACAGTAAAATAGAAGAGCAGCAATATGAAAAACAATAAAGAACAATAAATAATAAGTATGTGACATTATTTACATTATTTACAAGAGTAATATTGGTATTGAATGGTAATATACCAGAGATGATATTCTTATTGCACAGATTAAAGTGAAATAAATATATGTATATTATATGTGTATTGCACACAATTGAAATTAGTAGTATACATGAAATACTAATATTGAGTATTGGACATTAAAAGTGCAGTGTGTCAAATTGTCCAGGCTGGGGGTGGGAGGTTGAGGTTTACTGGGAGTAGTGCTGATTGTACAGTCTCACAGCTGCAGGGAGGAATGACCTGCGATATCGCTCCTTCACACACTTTAGATGAAGGAGTCTGTCGCTGAAGGAGCTGTGTCCATTCCCTGGATGTATATTCTTGTCCTGTAAGAACTTTTCCTAACATTAAATTATTTATGTACTGTGTACTTACAAGTTTCAATATCAGCTGAAGACAGTTTGCCACTGACTCCGAAATGAATTCGAATGAATTTACCCTGTAATTAGAAAAATGTTGGTTAGATGTTGTGAATATAAAAGTGTCATGTCTCTGCATGTCTAATGAGGACACTTACAAATCTGGAGGAGTTATCATTTCTGATGGTTTTGGCGTTTCCAAAAGCCTCCAGAGCAGGGTTAGCCTGGATGATTTGATCTTCCAGTGTGCCCTGTGGATTTAATGGATGCAAACTTTAACCCCAATTGTTAAAAACACCATTTATTTTGTTTATCATAATGAACACATAAACCAACCTTTTTCTCCTGAGCAGCATCCTTCTTGCCAGTAACTGCTGCAATGCTGGCAAAGTACTGGATGACTCTCTTGGTGTTCACAGTCTTTCCTGCTCCAGATTCTCCACTGGGAATGAAAACCACTGAATGAACATGTCATGAAGACAATTGAAAAAAAAAAATGCATCAATGCTCTTCAGAATAGAAACAGATATGATTTTTGTGAATAACTCACGTAATAAGGACAGACTGGTTTTCTCTGTCTGCAGGATTTAAGACAGTGTTTGGTGTTAGGATGTTTTTTTCTTTAAATGTTTAGATGGTGTCAGAGAAAACATCACACTTTCCAAAAAGCAAAGTGCACAATGAGGTGAACGTACCTGAGAGCATGTATTGGTAAGCATTGTCAGAGATGGAGTAGATGTGAGGAGGAGCTTCAGTCCTCTTCTTTCCTCTGTAGGCATTGACCACTATCTGATCGTACACTGGCAGCCACTTGTAGGGGTTGACAGTCACACAGAACAGCCCTGAGTAGGTCTGTGGACAAAGACAAATAAAAGATGTCCTCGTTATTGGACTGAAGGTTTTCGGAAACTGGAGAGATCACAAGACTTGTGGTCATCACTCACGTAGATCATCCATGCTGCATAACGCTCTTTGAGGTTGAACAGCACAGCAGGTTCATGGAGGAAGGTGAACATCGCCATGTCCTCAATTTTATCAAACTTTGGCGGGTTCTGAGGGTGGATGTCTATCTCCTTATGGGTAACAGTCTGTAAGGGTTTAAAACAGGAAAGTCAGATAAGTATATGCTAACCACTTTGTTTGATTGCTGTGACATCATCACTTTCCCTTCATTACACAGTACATGTGGTTGCCGGACTTACTTTCCCAAACTCAGTCTCAACGGTGACTTTGTCGCCGTCTCTGCTGGTGACTTGTGCTTTAACGTACTCCACCTCAGGGTCGGGTACAAAGCACATCCTCTTCATGTCGAAGGGTCGAGTCTGGGCCTCCAGACGCTCCTTATCTGACTTTCTCAGAAAGGAAGCTGCTGACCCAAACTCCGCCATGAGGGCGTCACCTGACATCTTGAAAGCTGTGCAGTAAAAGGAAAAACCTTATAGAAAGCTTACAAAACATAATTTACAATTCACAATTCCTTTTTTGTGCTGTCAGTTAAATGATAATATATATTTAAACCACATTGATTGTCAATGTAATTTTACCTTTGTTTTCACCCCTTTCACAAGTTGATGTAATTTACCTGTTGCAGGTTATAGAGAAAAAAATACTATCATCCAATCGTGCAACACCTCACAATATGTACTGTTAAACCAATACAATTAATATAGAATATAATCATCTACCAAGATTCTCCTCCACAGTACTCACCCTCAGTCTGGCTGGTAACATGCTGTGTCTCAGGCCTCCAGCTTCCTTTTTAAAGGATGTTGTCCAACCCTACAAGGCAGAGAAATTAATTATTCAGATCTTCCAGCAGATGATATGTATGATATTTCAGAGGTGGAGGTGTTTACATCTTTGACTTATAAGGAAGACATGGAGCACATTCACATCATAACCATTTGGTCTCACGCTCCCAATAAGGAGAACCATATGGTGTGATGACACCAGGTCAACAATGTAAATTTCTGAGCCTTTGTTCTATTTTAGCCCATATGGCCTTAAAATAACATGGGAACACCATTTTTTGGGAGATTGTTGAGTTTGTTTGCACAAAAACTTGAGGTATGTCTTGTGAAATCTTTGTTGTTTACCAAATTCTTGAAACACAAAAGTGTGGAACATATCAACACATCCATCTGTCTTCTGCTGACGAAGGCAAGGTCACAATGATGCATTGTCACTAGTGAGAGTAATAGCTACAGTGAACCCATCCTGTCAACTGTTCCTTTTGTCTATCCTTGAGAACAAAGATAAACCTGTGAAATATTTCTTATGACACTTGTGAGGCTTGTTTGATTGCCAGACCTTGCCCTCTCATTGTTCTGCGGCAGGTGCTTTATACTTGTATATGTCAATGGACATAAATAAACATTTAAAGACAACAAGTGGAGGAACAACTGTCTCAACTGGCCTAAGATGGTGATGTACGAAGTGGTGCAACTTAAGTGTTTATTCAGTTTAATCAAAGTGCTTACTGATAATTATTTGAAGCTGTTATTATGTGTAAAATATTGATAGTAAAAGATATTTTACCATATATTGTTTTGCCTGGTCCCACATTATAGGTCACTCACATAAATATACAATAACATTGGTAGTCATTAATAAAGCAGCAGTAATTAAGGAAAAAGTAATTTTTCTATAATACTAAAACCAAACAGAACGAGATGTAAAGACATCCATCAAACAGAGGCAAGAGAAAGTCAGCTGAAGAGGAACGCATGTTTAACAAACTGTTGAGTCGAAGGGTTTTGATCTTCTTAACCCCGCCAGTACCACCTTCCTTAAAGGTTAAGATAGCTGTCGAGGTTTCGCTGCTCAAGGAAAGTGACAAGTAACAAGGTGCTAATTGTGGCATCAGTAAAAAGATCTCTTTGCAAGACCTTAATACGCCACTTGAGAATCACTTGGAGAGTCAAAAATTCACACCTTGGGTTTAGCTTTGACCTAGTGGGATTCGAGGTCACTTCCTTTACGATGTCCTCAGCTCAGATCTCAGCTGTCTGCTTGTCTCTCTGCAGTCAGTCTTACACATGCCTGTACATGAATATGTTTGGGAGGGAGCAGCTGTTGACTTGAAGGGGGTTTGCTTGTCAATATGTACTTTCACCTCAAGATAGAAAGTCCCCACTAAAAGTAATGTACACCCTAGATCTCTTATTATTTGCAATTACACCGTTTAAAATGTTTAATTAGATAAAAACGTATCAATCTCTGTGTGATTTAAAGATGAGAATACAGATTTGAATAAAACCAAAACAATGTATTGTAGATAACTGTAATGGTTATCACTACTATTTAAACACATACAGTATATTAGATTGTATATGACATTTAAGGTAGAGCCAAAAAATATGTTAGCTCATCTGTCAAAATGATCATGTTTCAGGGCTTTGAGGGATCCGTCATACTGTACTGGATTAAAACTGGATAACCAGCTTTAATCCCATTTTGTATAGGGATCCGGAGTTAATGTAGCCTTTATTACTTCAGAATATCTTGTGCTTATATAGTGCATTTTTCAGGTTATATTTCCACAATAATAATTCATATATGGGAGAAATAGGGGGTTAGTAGAGGCCCACAGTTTTCAGCCATCAGGCCCTGGCCCTCTGTATACGTCTTTGTGCAGCCTGAGACCTTCTCTTTAACTCCACACTGTGTAGACTGGAGACCCCCAGGAGCAATAGGCTCAGAATCATAGTCAGTCACCTTCAATATATATTCATTAACTTACTTTTCTATAATATTTTTAAATCTTGTACTATTTGTCAGGTTTACAGTATTTGTAGAACTCATTCTCACAAACAGTGTATCACAGAACTGTATGGGCCAGCATCTATAACAATTCCCGATCTAGCTCCCCAGTCACAAACCGGTAATATAGGAGAAGACAGGTTTAACAGTTCAACAAGTTAACAACCACCCATTGCTGCATCTTGGCATTTAATAAATGTCAACCAGTTTTCAGGAGCGCTTTCAGGGTCCTATGATTACTGTCTAAAATAAGCTAAGTAGTTATTACAGTAATGTCAGCTAATGCCTGTCGTAAACTTCAACAAGACACAACGTGTGCTTTCATGATCTGAACATTGTTGTTATATGCTGTACTTTAACAGTGTGATATTTTACGTAAACGAGTTACATGATACATGAATTCAATGTACTTTTAAAGTCACATTATACTGTAGTTGGCTAAAAACTGTTTTTTTTATACCCTATTTTATTTAATTGCATTATGGTGCAATAAAAGTGACCAACATGAAGAAACATACTGTATGACACAGCACAAGACTAGAGGGAGAACTATACACTGTGTGTGTGTGTGTGTGTGTGTGTGTGTGTGTGTGTGTGTGTGTGTGTGTGTGTGTGTGTGTGTGTGTGTGTGTGTGTGTGTGTGTGTGTGTGTGTGTGTGTGTGTGTGTGTGTAAAGAGCAATATGAGGCTTAAGGTTAGATTTGGGTTTAAGTTCAGTTTAGGGTAAGGGTTTGTTTTAGGCATTAAATTGATATAGTAAAGGTTAGGATGAGGTTAATTCACTTTCAGGGATACACACTAGGCATGTCCCCAATTGGTAAAACGCTAATTATTGGACAAAGAGGACAAAGAGGTGTTGAGGTGGATCTGGGGCAGGTCAGGTCAGGACAGCTGGGACAGCGCAGAATTTTATATTTTGTGTTTATTTATATTTCCCATTCTTTTTCCCTTTTCCTTTATATTTATTTTTGTTTGCTTGCTTGTTTTATTTTATTTTTTAAATCTATTTTCCCTTTCTCCTCTTGTGTGATTTCTCTGCTGTCTTCTGCTTTAGACCACCACCAAAACTGCAGCCCCCCCCCCACCCCAGGAAGGGTCTGTCCAGCTGGGTCTGAGGAGCAGCTTTCTATTTGGAGAGGGGCTTAGCGAAGATCAGGTCCTCTGACTCCAGGCTGTCCAAACCCCCCCTTAGGCACCAGAGTCCAATCCAAGGTGATCCCTTCATTCAGATATGGTTGAATAAATAAAACATAACAGAACCAAACATAACACAAATAGATACATGAGTACACAAACAAGTTAATGAAAATAATTTAAATGATCAATAAAAAAAAAAAATGTTTAAAAGCTTTTTATAGTTGCAATGACAAATGAACTGACATGCAGTGCAACGGGTTTGATCTTGTCCAGACGTGTTGAGTGGAGTATCGCTGTTGGCATCCTTCAGCGTGACGATGAGGCGTAACCCGACCCTTCTTTTCTGGTCGTCGTTCTCTACTTTCCTTTGTCCTTGAGGACAAAGATAACTCGCTGACATTCCCGCTGAGTGCCAGTCTTTGATTTAGTTGGACAGCTTGAGTAGTACATTTGGATCTGTACATTAAATAAGAACAACATGTGCCCTGACCATACAGTGTGTGTCTGATCACTGCTCTGCATTTACACTGTCAGATACAATATACCGGTTGTAGTTCATGCTGCTTATATGATTTTGACAAAAGACTGTATAATATATTATATATAAGACCTTTATTATAATTCATACTGGTCTGGCGTTTTAGTACAAATAAACTAAAGACAATAAGCAGGGAAAACAGCATTTACATTCTGTATTTCATGTAATGTGACTGTCTGTCTTTTCTTCTAAGTATTGTGTATGTTTTTTTCACAAGCCATTTCATCTTTCATCTTTATTTTCACAAAAGAATAATCATCTTGCGTCTTGACATTTCATTTTTTCTCATCATCAATCAGCTTCTCAGTCATCTACTCGATCTTGTCGGGGCATTTTGTTCTCTGTCTCTCTCTCTCTCTTGACCTTTTTCTTCCTCTTTCTTATGCAAATCGTCTTGATGAAGGCCCTGTGTCTAAACAGGTTGGTAACATAAAGATTCTTCTGGTTAGTCAGCTTAGTGAGGCCTGGATGTTGTTTTTTCACATTTGTTCATTTGTTACATGAGCACTTTTTTTTTTTTGGCTGGTGCAGTGCCAGCCACACACACACTTCATAGGACCACTGTGATAACCTCTCTCCATGTGACAGTAAAAGGTACAGTGCGTTCTTATGAGCTGCCTTTCACATTGTGCGTCATTTGCCATC
The DNA here is from genome assembly GCF_963691925.1 of Scomber scombrus. Taxonomy (NCBI): domain Eukaryota; kingdom Metazoa; phylum Chordata; class Actinopteri; order Scombriformes; family Scombridae; genus Scomber; species Scomber scombrus. The sequence continues at coordinate 8,980,311 of NC_084989.1, forward strand.
TGATCCACAGCTGCACCCTCGGTATTAAATTTACATTTATCCTCAGCTAGATACTTCATTTTAATTTGACTATACAAACATGTTAAGTCTTAATACACACGCTTGATACAAGTAGTGTTGAATATCTCAGTTGTATGTTTAGTTTTAATTCTTATGTTATCATAGATAGTGTACCTCTTGGAGAGCTTCATCTCACAGAATGAGGGGGCTTTACAAACACATGAGAGAATAATCGGCACTTCACACTCAGATATGGTCAGACTTTTCACATTCAAAATATCTACTATAAGAATAGAGGAAACAGCTGAAGTTATACAGCCGGAAATTCTTGTACGTATTTGGAACATACAGTCTAGAGTAAAGTAGAAATCTTGTGAAAAACCATGAGCTGTATAGTGTTTAGATGTGAGCTCAGTAGTTCTTTGAGGAGTATATGACTATAGGTAAGAGTTATTTCTGGTAAGTGAAAAATATTTTGTACTGATTTAACTGCAATGTGTGCTGTCATACTACTACTATACATGTGACAAAGTACTATACATATTACTAATATACAGTATGTATGCAATATTCAATAAGTGTGTATTTAACATTGCAGACAAGTCTTACAATACACACTTTAATGCTTCCATGCACTGTGACTCTGGAACAACCTCCTATGAAGTCTGAGAGAAGCAAAGCATCTTACATGCTTGCTTTATTTGCTCTTTTTTTAATTTTTTTTTTATTCCTGTTTTGTCTTCCCAGCTGCAGCTCAGAGGTAGAGCAGGTCGTACACTGATAGGAAGATCTGCGGTTCGATCCCCGGCTCCTCCAGTCCACATGTTGATGTGTCATTAAGCAAGATACCGAACCCCAAATTACTCCTGTACGCTGTGTGAATGGGTGAATGTTGGCATGTAGTGTAAAGTGCTTTGGGAGGTCAGAAGACTGGAAAGGCTGATATATAAATCCAGTTAATATTCTTCCTACTGTACTTTTCATCGAAACTGAGCTGGTTTGATATATAAATACTGATTTCTTTCTTGCTTTAACTCTTATACACTGTTCAGGTCACATTTGACCCATTTTTACATTTGAAAGCAATACAAACACTGTAAATTACACTCTTTTAGCTTTTAGTATTATTTTTCTTAAGTGACCCAGAATATACAAAAGAAATCGTGCACCTGATACTGAATACTTCAGAGAGTGTTCTTCCCATTCAGTAACATTCATTGAAGTCATTTTGGTCATTATGTTCTGCTTTATGTAAGACTGGACCATAATATGATGTGATTGTGAATGTTTTTTCTCCATAACAAAAAGGGTTAAACCTAAAGATAAACACTCTGTCTGAACACTTTATTAACAATTGATCACCAATGGATAGTTGATTTGTGGCTCAGAGGTTTGGCACAGAGACTAATGAGAGGATAATGTGATGAGTCAGGACTTGAACAATAAATAAAGGTTAATTTTCATGTTCCAGCTCACATGATTCATCGTGAAAGAACTGTAAAAAAAAAAAACAACAACAACACAACAGACATATTATTTAACCAGTTTTATTTTACATTAAATCAGGCTATAGAGTTAACTGCATCACACTCATCACTGAACAGATCTTCAGTGTAGTCAGACATAATATTACTCGAGCCAAGTTAATCATAGTGATAATAATCATCAGTGTATAAGTGTTAGGACTTGTCGAGTGCAACATACAGGGAAGAAGCGGTCAGTAAAGGGGAGTGTTCTTCATAATTCCTTTAATTATCCTTAATCTCAGAGTCCAAATTAAACAACCCCCGCTTCCTCATGCACACACGAAAACTTGAGGAAAAAAATTACCCGAGCACACCAGCATAAAATCAGATTTTTTGAAGCATAATTCTCTATCGTGACTTAACTTGTGCCACATGTAAAATCGGCAAATACAGTAAATAAGCTACTGTATAAAGAAAACCATTATTATTGTGGCCTGCTTGAGGAGGAGACGAGGGGGTTAATTTGGAGCTCTGGGGGCCCTCTTCAGCTGCCGTTCAATCCTCACGGAGCGTAATCATCGGGCCCTTTCTCCAGCATCAATTAACATTCAGCCAAAATAACACGGAAATAACCTCCACATATCAAGACCTGACAAAAAAAATATGTGCCTGGTTATACAAGTCACCGTTCAAGCTTTTACTGCAGTTTATTCGTACCCGTCTATTCTCTTTACAGCAGAGACTGGTCATCTAAGAGAGGTATTGAGTAACTATAAGCTTCTGAGGAAATACAGAAAAAACAAGCCCTTCAGTGTGTCCAAACATGCAGATAAGGAATGTTGTGACAGTTTACAGCTTTACTGTTGTCTCATCATCAGAAAATGGAAAGTTTATTCCATGTCACGTCATCTCAACCCAATTTATCAATAGTTAGCTTAATGCTGAAGAATCAGAGGCCTCTGGATAATTTATAGATTTTGCCAGTTCAGGCCATTATGCGTAATAACAACATAAATAAGATATAAATACGTCTGGCACCAGGCCAGGTTTAACAACTGGAATAACATGTTTTTTGTTGCTTTTTTGCCTCTGATCCCAATACTGAGTGAACAGATGGTGCCGTCGATTTATGTTCAGAAAAGTGTCCCTTAAATTTGAAAGGCTTTGGTCAAATTCACCACCATCATCTTTCAAAAGAATAATTCAAAGTGCTCTGTACCACACTTTTTCCCTGCATAGCATACTGTACAGCACAGTTTCCAGCCGCAGGCTCTGCTTTAACAAAACTCAGATGCCCTCAAGAAGTTGAAGAAACAAAGTCTAGAGTATTTACAAGGCATATAACTCCCACAACACCCTTGGGCGTTACAAGTCCGAGAACTGTGGTCCATCCCTGTTTGGAGTGGCAGACGGAGTGAGATTCACCACAAGTGTCAGTTAAGTTATACATCACAGAAAAGGATGCCAACTATCACACACTTTGCTTCCATTTCGCACACTTCCGAGCACTTATTGTGTTGTCGTACACAGCGAAACACAACGAGAAAAAAACACAAACAAACATCCTACGCGGGTTAAGACAAATGCTAGGATTAAGTTGCGACTACTCTCCGAGTCAAAGACTAGAGCCGAGATCCCGGTAAGCGGCTAACATCTTTACGACAGACACGCTGGGGGCTTGGAGGACGGAGTGCAGCAGTGTATGCTGGTGTGTCACATGTGGGGGAGGAGCAGCACCCGCCATCTGGTCAGGAAGAGACGATAGGAAAGATGAGGACTATCCCGAGATGTGAACGTTGTGTGTGTTCGGAAAACACGTCGACATCAGAATGGCAGGAAATGGAGAAGATGGCGTGAAAACGGCAGCTCAACCCAACCGCCTGCGTTTGGAATGACTAGAGGATGATATGTAAGGAAGCTTGGAATGTCACTGTCCTTCATGGTCTGTCCACAATGATAAATGCAGCCCTCTCTCTCTCTCTCTCTCTCTCTCTCTCTCTCTCTCTCTCTCTCTCTCTCTCTCTCTCTCTCTCTCTCTCTCTCTCTCTCTCTCTCTCTCTCTCTCTCTCTCTCTCTCTCTCTCTCTCTCTCTCTCTCTCTCTCTCTCTCTCTCTCTCTCTCCCTCTCTCTCTCTCTCTCTCTCTCTGCTTCTTTTTCCACTCTCTGTATTGCTCTGCATGAACATGAATAGATGTAAATGTTCTGGCTGCATGACAGGCTGGCAGATAAAGTGAGTTGACTTGAGAACAGTCTATCCTGCTGTTTCTGTTTCCTGTTTAGGTCTCTGGGTTAGGTGTGGCCAGCAGTGGCACGTTGTCCCTCCTCCTCCTGCCCCAGCGGAGGGCGTTTGTACTGCTCCCCGTCGGCCAGCGTCTGGGGCAGCGGCTTCCTCTTGCTCTCGGGCAGCAGCAGGATGGAGAGCACGGCCAGCAGGGCCAGAGAGGAGTAGACCACGTGGTGCAGGAAGTAGCCATAGTGGTTCCTCAGGTCCATGAGCGGGGAGCTGAGGCGGCCCACGCAGCCCAAGGCGAGCACGGCGCCCACACGCTGCCCCTGCGCGCACACACACACACACACACAGTCAGTTTTCAGTTGACATGTACGACATAGATGCTGTGCTGTTATGTATGTTTAAGCTGCTTCATGTACTAAAGTCTGTATTTCTTTAAAGGAATAGTTTGGACAGTTTGAAGGCTGGATTAGAAGTTTGATACCACTCTCATGACAGTTTCTTCAGTATGAAGCTACAACCAAGGGGAGTTAGTTTAGCTTAGCATAAAGACTGGGAACAGGGGCAAACAGCTAGCCCGGCTCTGTCCAAAGGTAACAAGATCCACCTACCAGCACATGTACCAATCTGTACAAAAACCAAAGTGTAAAACAGCATAACAAGACATATAATGTTAATAAGTGAGCTTTAGAGGTGCTGCTGGACTCTGTTCTTTATGTTTGGACCAGACGGGGAGTTCCGGTCCTCTGAAATGATGCCAACTCAGAAGTAACTTAAAACTGCATTCTACCAAAAGGCCACCAGGGGGCGACCGTTTTGGTGTAAAAAGGACTTCCGTCTCTATACGTTTTTATTTACTCAACATACATGAGAGTAAACAAGCATTTTCCAACATGTATAACCATTCCAAGTACAAATTAACATTCATTTGGGGATTTTCAGATCAGACATGGTTCTGTAAATGACTTGCGATTCACTAAACTTGGGTCATTTCATCCCTTCATTTGCAAAAGAACATAAGTCAAGATGCTGTATAATTTAAAGAGTGATTCTAGTTCATCAGGATTTTTTGGGATGTCAGAAAACTGCTCTTCATTACTAATACATATCAGTGGAAATTTCCTCTTTTCCCTCACGATTTACTGCATTTTTCATGTCGTGATTCATTCCTGCAGCATTTGAGTGTCGAGCAGGCTCTTCTTACCAGCGGGAACATGGAGTATTAACATCTTCTACATCTTGATACAAGCTTTCAAGAAAACTACACAAGGGGAAAAGACGGCTTGAACTTTTAAATCCGTGAGCTTGTCTGTGTTATCCTACCTGATGATGGTGGGCATGATCTCTGCCGTGAAGAGGATGCAGAGGGAGGCGGTTGCCTGGGAGGAGAAGAGACCCAGCACTGAGAAAACAGTGATGGCTGTCTCACTGAGATCTGGAGGGAGGAAAGAGAGAGGGAGGGAGAGGCTTTAGTGAAGATTTGGCTTTTTTTTTTTTGCCAATTCATTTTCAGATGATTAAGTGTCTGTTAATTTGGCCTGATACCACTGTAGATACAAATATCAACCGGTCTTTTCCTTAAAACGTTCCCAGGCTTCTCTCACTAACAGTGGTCACAAAGAACAAGTGGAGGTCACCGCCAGTGCTACTGCCCCCTCAGCCTTTGATGCATGATTAAAGCACAGCGCCAGACACAGCGTTGACTTTGCTGCCACTGCAGTGTCCTACATAAATAGAGAGGCTGTACTACTTCTCAGCCACAAGGGGGAGACTGAGACTAAGGAAATGATGGATGTGTGCGAGGAAAACAAAAGGAACCTAGAATGTAATTTTTTCATCAAGAGCTGGCTGGTACACTCTGCTTTATTATGTATGAAGCCAACATAAAGAAAGAAAGTGGTGACTGGACAATCTAGTATGACCCAAGATTTAAGGTCAAGCTAATATAAACTACTTTCATTCCAGTTAGGATAAAAAAAACAAGGTCTTTAATCCTTTACAAGCCTCACATAAGTCATGGTTAACCACAGGGGGGCTGGAGGGGATCATGTTGGCAAAAACTATTAATAGATACCCTCATTTATTGGAGAAGTTGGAGAAAACAATATCCTGCCAAGTAATGCCTGCTTACACTCCATGAGTCCCAGGAGGATCAAAGAGGCCAGCCCCGTCATCGTCATGGAGAGGAGTAGGATGCCACGGCGGCCGCACCTGTCTACGGTCGCCCAGAGCAACAGCCAGGCACCGCCCCCTGCACAAACAGACAGCAAGTAGGTCCAATAGAAGCTGGGGGCTGTGCCTCTGACGTCACCTCGGAAAGAGCTGTAACAGTGACTAATGCCGTGAGAGATGAATCTGAGGGAAGGAGGACACAAATAGACATGCACAGTGAGCATTTGTGTATTTCCAAACAGGTTTTTAAATAGAAAGTGTCTCAGAGTGGAAGAAAACATCAGAATCTGGTGAGCGAGGGCAAATGTCAAAACACTTTCCGGATGAAATATGAGACTGCAGCAGCCGGGCTATAACTAAAGGACCGGCTCCAAACTGCAGCGTTGCTAAATGAATGTCAAGAGTGTAGGATGACTTACGAGGTGAAGCCGAGCACACACATGTTCTTCCAGATGTTCCTGCTGTGGAAGAGCTCGGGAAAGGACAGGTGTGGGCGAGAGGAGGGGGGCGGCTCTGAATCCAGCTCTGTGGACACCGAACGGGAAAAAAACAGGGTTTCTCTTTAAATCCACAGTTCAGCAAGACAGAGAATGATGATCTGACCTGGTTTCTCATTTGATCAATAGCTCACTGTCATTTTTTCTAATCTGAAGAGAGACTTATACAGGAGTATAAAAGTTAAAATCATGTCCTTCCAGTTTCTTGCTGCTCATATAGGGGTCACCAGTAATTTAACAGTTAATTATATTTAGCATTTATAAGCAGTATATCAAAAAATCAATAAATATATAATACATGATAACAAACCATGATGTATCTATTAGCAGAAATAAAGACATTTTTAAAACAAATGACACATTCTTCCACTGATGAAGGTAAAAACTAAAAGCTTTTTTGAGGAAATTGAGTAAACCTTGAGTTTTTTTGTCAAACTACTATTCCAGAGTTTAATAATGAACATTCAAGCCTCACATCTTCATGAGTTTTGAGCACATTTCTGAACTGTTTTACACCCTCCTGTAAATGCTTTGCACATGTAATACTTAATAGTCATAACACAGTGTAAAGTGTTTGTGTGTAATCATATATAATTATATGATTACAGTTATCTGTGGTGTTCTTTATGTTCAGATCTGATTTATATATCTTAAATTATAACGTCTGAATTTTCTGAACTCAATCCTACTAAATATCAACGAGGAGTTTAACAGCCGAGGTGAAACTTTTCTTCACAGAAGGCGCAAAATCAATCTGTTTGATTTCCAAAGCTGCTGTACATTTTGTAGCAGCAGATCATTAAGCTCTATTATACTATAATTAATGCAGGCACTATGCGCCTTTGATAAATCATTAATTATAACTGGGTGTTATCTGCTCTTGGTAGTGATGCGTGATGGGAACTCATGTTTTCAAATGCACCGTAATAAGTAACACTTTAATAATGCAGTCTTTATAAACTGAAAGTCCATTCAGTGATGCAAAAAATCATTTTGAGGGAATCTGATCCGTCACTGCACACATACCTGTGAAGCTCTCATCGTCCCTCACATCTCTGTTGGAGTTTCTTCTCTCTGTGAAGGAGTTCATGTCCCCAGATCGCTCTGACAGAAGGAGCCAGCGAGGAGACTCTGGAAATACCCCAGGAATGCTGCAGGAGAGCAACCACCAAACATTAGTACGGCTTACTCTTTGATCTTTGCTGACCTTTACCCAGCACCAAAACTATTAAGAGGTATTATAGTGTTTTGTTTGTAACCAAGATTTGCTCCTATTGCTTGGAAAATAACCAATGTGGGCCAAAGAGTATCAGAATTTTTTACTTCTTAATCCATCTTTTCTTTGATTCTCATTAAAACCTGTAATTCATTGCCAGTAATCTTACTTTAATCTCTGTTAATTTGGTCTTGAAACTGCAATGAAGGCTTACTTTGTAACAAAGGTCTTAGAGAGACTGGGGACCTTAAACAAAGTACAGTTGTATGCAGAGTTTGGGCACCCTTTGACAAATAACAATGTTGATTTTTTTTATTGAAAAGATGTAAAAACTGTTTTTCTAGGGCAAAGATCAAATAATGCAATATTTTCAGCCAACATTAATGTATGGTTACTTTTTATGTCATAAATTGATAAGAATTTTTTTTAAACAAAACGTATGTGCAAAAGTTTGGGCTTCCTAAGACTTCTGAAGTCCTGGATACTTTTTTTTTTTTACAAAGTCTCAGACTTTAATCAGCTCGTTAAGCCTGAGTCATGTCAACAGTTGTCATAAGGAAATGTCAGCTGGTGCCAGTTTCAAAGCTTCACAAATACTCTGACTCTTCAAATCTAGTTTGAACACTCAGTGACTGTGGGGTTCCTCTAAGCAGCTGTGTCACACTCTGAAAATGAAAGGTACTGATGCCCACAATGCAGGGGAAGGCTACAAGAAGATGAGAGTTGTCAGCTCTCAGTTTCCACAGTGGGAAATGTATTTAATAGATGGCAGTTTAGGAAAACTGTGGAGGTCAGGATGAGAAACTCTCATGGAGAGCTGTGATAAAAAGTAACTGTGCATCAATGTTCGCTGATATATTGAAATATTGTGTTTTATGTTCCTTATCCTAGAGTGTTTACATCTTTTCAGTTTTTAAAAAATCACCAAAATGTTATTCATCAAGGTGTGCCTAAACGTTTGCATATATAACTGGCTCTAATGCGTTCTGACATGAGCTAAAAGGCTCAGTGTGATGAGGAGACTGGAATCAATACAATCCAGCAAAGCTTTCAGCAAGTCAGTTGGCATCAAGACACTTTATCAAATGACGATCAGCTCTTGTCCTTTGCCGATTCTCAGAAAATAAACAAATGCGATCGACAACAAAAATCTCTCAATTAAATGATGATATCTTAGAGTCCAGAAACATCATGCAGTATTCACATGGAAGCAAATACACACATACATACCCATAGCTGAGGAAGAGTGTCAGTGGTGCGGCGCCGGCTCCCAGCAGGCCCCTCCAGGACTGGCAGCCGAGGGCCACGGCCAGCAGCAACAGCTCCCCGGCTACAGTCATCAGCCCAGCCATCATGGTGACAACCAGCCTCAGAGACGGCTCGCACAGCTCCAGGCCTGACAGACAAACACAACGTCCATCCTATCAAACCTTCATTTCCACAGTCCCCCATCTGCTACATTTATTATAGGCTTACAGGAAGAAATTTAGAACATGTAGCATTTCCCTCTATAATGTCATGTATCAATTCATGATCCACTTCTGGTATTTTCAAAAATAATAAGTAATACTCACGGGTGATGTACAGAGTGAGGTAGACTCCCGCGCTGGCAGCCGCCAAACAGAAACGCATGACAATGAAGATGGAGGGATACGGAGAGACACACACCAGCACCCCAAACACCACCGACAGGGTCAGGGAGGTCAGCAGAGTCTTGGACCGACCCAGCCTGCAGGAAAGACAGAGATGCAAACTGAAAACCTGCACTTTTACTTTTAATATAACAAAATAAGCTAAGTTTTAAAACAACTACTGCAACTTACTGACAGATAAGATTTGGATATAGTTGATGATTCACCCAATTTATTATCCAATCCAAAACATATTTAAATTTGATTAACAGTTATCATCAAAAATCGAATTAGTAACACACACAAACATGATGGACATCAGCAATAAACTGTGATGTAACTGCTGATAAAGCATAAGCAAAGACACAACCTTGCATGCTTAAATATTAACAGAAAGAGGATGAGAGCAGTAAATAGGACAATGATCTACTGAGGATATGCTGCACAGAGTTTGAATACAATGAAGAGCCACAATGTGAATTCTACAATTTTACAACATAATATCATGAACAGGTAATGTAATTTTATGTGTTGTTAATTTTTATTATGATAATATTTTGTGTTGTATTTGTTATTGTGTATTGATATTCTGTTTTAAATCCTGGGTTATATGCTCAGCTGACCCCTGCACAGAGTCTACAGATGCAAATTACCACATAGCTATTTCTGGTGCAATATATTTATTGTGCATTGTCTGTGCTCAAATAACGATAAGGATAAAATGTCTAGTTCTGCTTCTGAAGAACTAACTCTGTCCAAATCAGAAATATAATCTGATTTAAAAAAGGTTTCCTTGGCCTGATTTAATTTTTATATTATGATGAACCTGCAGACCAGACGTCATCTGAATGTATCGATCGAAACAAAAAAGAAACATTGCGGTCTTAATTCCACAATGACAGAAAAATGTATCTTCAAAGCAGCTCAAGTCTGAAGCGTAACTGATCTCTAAATGTGATGATTAGCCCATTTTTCCAGCAGCGAGCGGGCGCAGTCGTTTTTGCCTCCAATTTGCAGATTAGCGCTGTTCCCTTTTCTTCTTTACATGTTCCCAGGAGGCGGCATTAATTCACTCGTCTTAACAAACAGATGCTATGCTCAATTGGTCAGCAAATTAATGAAGGCTGTTAGCTGATTAAATTGGCATCATCTCCTTCACATCCCCCCCCCCACCCACCCAAAACTGCCGCTTCCCCTCTGTGCGATTTTCAATCCGACAACACGGCAGACACAGGCGGGGTCCATTACGTCAATTATCTGTGGTGCTCGGGGTGTGTCTAATGCAGAGAGCTGAGAGGTTCTACACTCCAAGATCCTGCGTAATAAAGCTTGTGATGTAACGAGACTTTCATTGCTTGTGTGTGGAGGAGATTTGTGTTGTCTTGAGCGCGTAACAGTGTCTTTCTCACACAATACGATTTCTTTTTGTGATAGAAAACCCTCTCCCACTTGATACTAAACCTCTCTTCCTTTCAGCAGTTGGTCATTTGCTACTGATCGATAGAAGAACCAGGCAGAACCAGTAAATCTAGGGCTACATTTATTTGAACATTAACAGCTAGGATACTTTTTGTACTTTGTGTGTGTGCGTGTGTGTGTGTGTGTGTGTGTGTGTGTGTGTGTGTGTGTGTGTGTGTGTGTGTGTGTGTGTGTGTGTGTGTGTGTGTGTGTGTGTGTGTGTATGTGTGTGTTTTTGTCTGTGTCTGTGTTGTGAGGTAGTGAAACCGCAAAGTCAGGAAAGGGGACTGAAGAATGAGGAACGTGATTTGATGTGTGTGCACAGATATTTGTAGACAGACGGACTTCTATCAAAACATGATTACGTGTATGTGTGTGCGTGTGCGTGTGCGTGTGCGTGTGTGTGTGTTGGGGACCAGAGCCATGTCCCCAGTTGGGGAAGCACATATTTTTGGGTCAGTGATTAAGGTTATGGTTAGGGTAAGTCTTTAGGAAATGCCAGTAAGTCTGTATGTATGTATAAGTATGTAATGGCCCCAAAAGTGGCCTAGGACAACATCTGTCTGTGTGTGTGTGTGTGTGTGTGTGTGTGTGTGTGTGTGTGTGTGTGTGTGTGTGTGTGTGTGTGTGTCCTGTGTAACAAACACCACATCCAAATCCAAACTTTCCACATTGACACACAGTAACCTATTAAAAGAACTTCTTAACTTGTACAGTACATTGTGTGTGTGTGTGTGTGTGTGTGTGTGTGTGTGTGTGTGTGTGTGTGTGTGTGTGTGTGTGTGTGTGTGTGTGTGTGTGTGTGTGTGTGTGTGTGTGTGTGTGTGTGTGTGTGTGTGTGTGTGTGTGTTTGTGTGTGAGTGAGTGAATAGGAGCACATTTTACCTATCAGCGGCATAGCCCAGGCCCAGACAGCCAGTCAGTACGCCCAGTATGAAGCACACCTCCTCTACTGGGACCAGCCAGTACTGATCACACACCAGATCCCACTGGACAGCACAGACACACAAGAGAGAGGGAGAGAGGAGGAGGAGAATTATTGTCTGTTTAATATGCGTACATGTTAGACAATAGACAGGAAGGGTAATGTGTGGGAGAGGCTGGTGGATACAAAGCAGGGACGTAACCAACAAAATCCAGATGTGATAAATAGGTCTCACCTCACTGCAATGCAAATCTGACTTATTAAACAACAAGTCTTTCAGTATTCTTCCTGTTATTTGTTATATTTGTTTTAAGTTATTATATCATGTGTAACATTTTGTAAACTCAAAATAGGAAGTGCTTTGTAGATGGGAATTATTAATGTTTGATTTCAGTCTATACAGTAAACTGGTTAATAGTCACAGAAATCATTAATGAACCTGAGAGAACAGTAGAGAACTCAGCACCCTATTAACAGCTGGACATGAAGATCTATTTCTGTTTCAGACAAGAGGAAACTCCTTGCTCTGTTATTTTGAGAGCAAAACTATTTTCCGAATCAATTATTCTGTTCATTTATTATTTTCTTGATTAATTGATTAGTTGCATAATCAATAAAAAGGTAAGGAAATAGTAATAAATGTTAATAAATGTTTTCCAAAGATCAAGATACAACCGGAAGTGTTAACCCCCCTAATCCTAACCCTTGTCCACCACAACACAAAAATACATTATTTACTATCACATAAAGAAAGTTGACGATGTTCACATTTAAGAAGCTTGAACGAGAGAATTGGGGTATTTTATCTGGTGATAGTTGGTGATCATTTTCTGGCAATCAAGTAATTGATTAATCGACTAAGCATTGCATTTCAGAGTGCTTATATTGATCTCAAAACCCTTCCCTTCCTGTTTGCACGCGTAAAAGCTACTATCATATATGTATATATATATTTATTTACATATATATATAATCTAAAGCTCTGTTTCGACCATAGACTAAATAAGGCTGACATGATACAAATGTGCATGTATCCCAACTGCAGTGCAAATATAATATAATATGAAACAAACAATATATACAAGTTTACGTACACAAGGTATTAATATTTTACTGCAGCAAATTCCTTCTCTTCTAAAAAGAGGCTCACTAAAATCTGTTTCCGTGCCTTCCTGTGTGTAATAACATTTGTACTTTAACTGGATATCCATGTGGATCATTTCTGCTTGATAAATAATTATGAGAGCAGTCCCAGGTGTAAACATAGCTGGATCACAGGTTGAGACAATGATGCAGTCTAAAGCCTTGAGGACCCATTAAACAGGAAGATGTAACCACATAATATCACTGCATGTGTGGTTATGGCAGTCAGAGGATAGTTGATGCATTACAGTTAGTATCAGTGGTATACAGCGGTGTCAGTATCAGTATTAGTAGTGAATAGTAGTAACTGTAGTATTATAGAAAAAGGACACTGGTCACATGCATTTTACTGAGTACAAAAAAACAGTGCAGCCACATGGAAAGTCAGTATTTGTGTTAATAAAAAAAGATATCTGCTCTCAGATCTGGATTTTAATCACATTAAGCCGACCCACTGATTTGCATTAACAGCTGAGCTCTGCTAATGTCGTTGTCTGCTCGCCACTGAAAGCAGAATGATTTTAATGATCTAGAGAGGCAGAGAGGGAGAGCAGAGGGCCACTGATAATAAAAAAAAGAGGAAAAAAAGGCCTTGCATAATTGCAGCTCGTGCGCAGAAACATAAAAGCTTGTCACATAATATCAGTCGTCCTATTGCTGGGAAACGGAGCCACAACCCTGCACACTTATAGGGTAAAGGGCAACATAGCAGCTCCTAGTGCTCATACGGGTGGAATGCTCTGGACAACAGGAGACAGGAAAATGCACACAAACCAGTTTGTAAACTCCCCTGACTGGTTTGTGAATGAGTATTCTGAAAGGAACGAAACCAGCATCCATTTCCTTTTTTTTTTTTTCATTTCTGGCTGCAGGTCATTTGATAAAGAACGGTGTCTTGCTGCCACTGTGCGATGAACTCGACTGAGACTCAACACTCAGACGAGACAGGAGCTTCAGATGAGCGCTGTGTTAAAGAGTTTTAGGATGATGATGTTTCTGCTGGTGAAAAGCAGCAGCGTGACCCTTAGATGTGGACGCGCTGTTTATTGATCGGCAGGCAGCAGAGGCAGAGCTGATCAGAGGCCTCCCTGCTTCCTGCTCACCAGACTGCCAGCTCAGCAAAGCAGCACCGGAGGAAGAGATCATCCTGACAGCAAAAAAAAAAAAACGTTCTAAGCTGAGACTGACTAAAGAGCCAAAATATGTCAGTCTCTGTCTCCTTGTTTGTCCACGTCACTCCCCAAGATCTAGGAATCTATACTTAACTTACTTTACGTCTATACAACTGCATTCGAGAAGAAAACTCCTCCCTTGGCAGCGTTTGTGTACCTTAATCTCATTGCACTGGGGTGTGGGTGGATAACCAGTGAACTGCCCTAATGCCATGGGATGAAGGGCTGGGTGTGGCTCCCACATCAGTAGGCACAGAAATGAAAACAGACATGCAGGCCACAGAGAGACCAGCTGGAGTGGAAAACTGTGAGCAGCTGTCAAGACTCTGTTTTAAAAAAAAAAGTCTTAACAAAAGCAATCGAAAAGGTCTCACAGTGAAAAATGTTTTTTCCCCCCACAATCTTCTGTGTTGACTCTGCTTATCAAAATGTACACATGCACAGAGCTTTTCTATTCTGTACATAATCCCACAACTTGTAGGAAACACTGACGCATTAATATGAAAACAATGAGAGTCAGAGGCAGCTTTTTCTTTCAGCTCGAAATCTGAGGAGCACACCTGAATCTATCATTTTCATCTCCACTGATAATATGTTATAGTGGATTTAGCGGTCTAGTTCTGAGTGTAAGAGAATACAAAAAACAATTTAAAAATGTAAATATAATTGTTGACTTTTCCATCTTGTCAATATCCCAGATGTCTCGGATCTTCCAAGAGATACAGTGCTATTTAAAGGCATGATATTATCAATACTATCATGTAACAGTACAATGAACACATCACAAGTATACACCTTCAACCTGCTTAACTGCTGTTTTTTTTTACTGAGTGATCAGAAGTCAGCTACAGTAAAAGGTTTAAGAGATGTAAGATTGTTTTCAGGAAGTTCAAATGCTCAGAACAGTGAGACAAATAACTGATGTTCCCTTAAACTTCTTTTAAATGACTGTGTTGCCCTCGAGGAAGGCACTATACGTGTGTTTTTGCATGTTTTATCTCACTTATTGTGTTATATTGCGCAAAGCACTTTTAAGATTCATTTTGTGCCTTGGTTTATATTCAATTTGGTACACTCTATTACTACTACTATTCTACTCTTCTCTTATTAGTAATTTGGTTGTGATCTGTTCCTCTGTAGTGATGTTTCTAAGGGAGCTCTAACCTCTGACGTTTCACAGATGTCTCTCAGTGACGCATTTCTCAACAGATGTACCTGTCTTAGGTTTGGAAATGTCATTAAATTACTCCCTGACAAGTATGACAAAGAGAGAAAAGTAAAGAGAGACAGAATGAGTAGCTGAGCATGTGACAATAAACTAAAACAGTGTATAATTCTGTATAATTTTGTGGTTCAGCAGCGGTGTGTACAGAACAACAGCATCAGTCCTCATGGCAGCAGTTTCATAGGAATGAAGACGCCAGCATTCGTTAACCCACATCAAACAGGAGGTTTGTGTATGAAACGGTATCGGAGGCTTGGATGTTGGGGGATTTCTTAGAAGCGTCGCAATTTTCACGAGTCCTGACATAACATGACTTAAAAATGAAGTCAGCTAAACGTGATGATTTAGGTTTTATTACACGTGAATTTTGTTTGCATTGTAAAATGGATAAGAACCAGCGCCTACATGGAAAGTAATCAGTTTTAATCTGTTATGCTTTGGAAATCAAAAGTCATAAAGATCAAATAATTGCTGTTTTTATGCCTTCAGACCTTCAGCAGCCACCAGCAGAAGACTTTCTGTCCAATGCATGGCACAGCTGTATTAACGTTTGGCAGGGCATTGCAAAAAAAAAAAGGGAAACTGCACACTCAGCAAGACCCTCCTGTGGATATGCACCGGATGAAAAAAGAAACACTATTTCAGCATGAAAAGAACTTAAATCCACACATAGACAAAATCGGTAGCCTTCCCACGGAAAGCTAAAACAACAAACCAGGACAGGATCATAATTAGAGAGCTCAAGAGGCTCCCAGGCCGGAGGTTTACCTCAGTAACA